>NC_084995.1:11817171-12057171 GCF_963854185.1 Sardina pilchardus
AAGATGTTGAAGACGTTGTTTTGCTTTACAGTGCGGAATATGTGGAATATGGTGTTTGCATTCTAACTTCATCCAAACAACACAGAGAATAGGGAATGTTTCAAACTAAAAATGTTCACACTGCTCTACATTGTCCCTTTTTAAAAATCTATTTAGACCATACACGGTTAATAAACACAAGTTGTAAACCAAGCCAACCTTTACTGTGTGTGTGTGTGGGGGGGGGGGGGTGTACTACACACTCTCACAATGCAAACTGAGAGTGGGTTTGGGGTGTGTAAGTATGAAAAAAAAAACATTTACATTGTTGTGGTGAACACTGCCCCCTGCTGGATAAGGATGGACAGGCACTTCTAAGGGCCCTGTACAGATTGCAATACGATACCATCTCTGGGATAATAACATTCAAGATGAGGTGGAGGTTTGCCACAACGTATAATACTTATAGAATAGGTACAAACAAATACAATCCATACACAAAATGAAATACTTACATGCAAACACACACACAGACATGCCCGTAAACACACACACAATCACTAGTGTGCTATATGTAGCTGCACATCCTGTGTGCACAGCCAGTAAAGCTTTAGGGAGAGGGAGTTAAACAAAGAGAGACAGAGGAGGAGGGAGAAAGAGAAGAGAAAGATGATGGAGAGAGATAATAGCGAGAGGGATGGGAGAGAACAAGTGTGTGTGAGAGAGTGTGAGGGAGAGAGAGAGAGAGAGAGAGAGAGAGAGATGAGCGATTGAGATTGTGAGTGTGTGTGTGTGTGTGTGTGTGTGTGTGTGTGTGTGAGTGAGTGAGTAAGGAAGAGAGAGATGGGAGAGAGTGAGATTGTGTGTGTGTGTGTGTGTGTGTGTGTGTGTGTGTGTGTGTGTGCATGTGCGCGTGTGAGAAAGAGAGAGAGAGAGAGAGAGAGAGGCTACGTGTATTAGGAGTGGAGAGACTGCTGAGATAATTGGTGTATGATAAAGAGGTGATCTCCTGTTAGCCTCCTGAGAGAAGGGAATCATTATACTGCAGCAAAACAGTCCACACACACGCACACGCGCACGCACACACACACACACACACACACACACACACACACACACACACACACACACACACACACACACACACACACACACACACACACACATGCACTCTTAATGAATTCAGCAGTTCAGCAATGGTAACTGCAGGGTCCTCCTTCCCATTTATATGTGCAGAGGAGAGCAGTGTGAAGACTTGTAATGACCAGGTGTTATGACACACACACACACACACACACACACAGGGAGAGAGAGAGAGAGAGAGAGAGAGAGATACCTACATTTCTCTCTCCCTCTCTCTTAATTTGAATTCAATTGAATTTAGCTTACAACTTGTATTGCCAAAGCAAATCTTATAGTACAGCCCCCCCCCACCCCCCCACCCCCTCTCTCCTACAGCTGATGCAGCAGCAGGCAGCCATCATGGCGGCATCTCAGGGAGGCTACCTGACTCCCAGCATGCCTTTCCCCGCCACCACACAGATCCACCAGGTGGGGGCGCTCACCATGAACGGCCTATCCCACAACTCCGTCTCAGGTAGGACAGAGCAGTACACACCTGCACACACCTGGACACACCTGTGTGTATGCCTGTGTGTGTGTCTCTCTGTGTGTGTGTGTCTGTCTGTGTGTGTGTGTGTGTGTGTGTGTGTGTGTGTGTGTGTGTGTGTGTGTTCCCAGTGCTGTTTGTCCCTGTTCCTCTTCCGTTCCCTATTTCTCTGCTCAGGTGCTCTGCTTGCAACAACCTTCATTGGCAGCACCTGGCCTGGTGGTTGATTGGCAGCACATGGGCTGGTGGTTGATTGGCAGCACCTGGGCTGGTGACTGATTGGGAGAGGCTCCAGGATCCAGCTCCTGATGCTGGCTTTTGGTGTGGGGACTGCTGGCTGTCTTACTGCTTCTCAGCCTGGGATTTTGTCTCATCTTTTATTTGGACTTTGTGTTATTTGTTTTTTTGTAATTGTATGTCTTAATGTTAGTAAATCTCACTGGTTGTGTACATTTTAAAAGGTATTATTATGATTTATGATGATTTATCATGATTTGGGGTCAGTGGTGGGTGTTTGTTCATCCCTAAAGGACCATGTAATGGTGGGGTGTAACAACATGTGAGAGACAGTCCAGATGAAAGGCCTGATTAGGGTCTTGTAAGGGTCTAGTAAGTACTTAACGAAGAGTGGTGTGCATCACTCTAGCTCTTTTCAGACCACACCTGTAAAGTAGCCATCGTTAACCTTTGGTCCTCCTCTCAACCTCCTCTGGTTGTCATGGTAATCACCCAGAGTAGTGCATGAGTGCACTAGCAGAAGGCAGAGCCATAGAAAGAGAGAGTTGCAACACTCTTTGATGTTGCCGCCACGATCAAAAGTTCCAAAAAAACCTGTGCTGAATGGCTGAATCGCAGGAGGGTGGGATGTACTTCTGATGCTGGAGGGTGTAATCAATTAACTTATTGACTACTGACCAAGAGATTGGCTGTAAACAGTTCCAAAAGCCCCATAACGAGGAAATAGTCTGGAAAAAGCCCTGCCATTTTTTCCTATGGAGGTCTATGGGAGTGTCGCCACTCTGTTTTATCTACCGCTCTGGCAGAAGGGAGGAGCAGCCAATAAGAACGTGGCCTGATTACCAACTCAGTCCATGAGAGTGCAGAGTTCAAAGTCCCTGAGAGGAGCTCTCAGCTAACCAGGCGATTGTGAGATGTGAACCAACTGGAACCTCGGATATGATGTCACTTCAAGCGTTCTATTGTGTTCTGCGCCTCTGAGTTGGAGAATACCATGGACACACTGGCAGAGTACCAGGCGTGTTCATGGTACCTTCTGTTAGCAACACTAGCCATGTTTACCGGTTTGAAACTGAACTGAAGTCTTCATTCAATATTGCACTCACAATAAGACCGATTCCCATTCCCATAGGCAGTGACATGGATGCAGTAATATATTGCAGTAATACGAGTGATTGAAATTCTCATTTCAACAACCAAAGTGGTCCAAAAACAACTATAACAGCTCTTCTCAGAGAGAGAGAGTGGGGTCAGGGGCTAACAGTTAGCAAGGTTGACTCGCTGTGATTATGTCTATGAGGAGAGTTTTCTCTACTTCATGACTGGAGTGTTTTTTCTCATTTGAAACTCTGAAGTCATGATACAAATCAAAGGCTGCTAAAATGGCAGCCTTCAGAGAGAGTCCATTCCACATCAGAGTGGTCTGATGAATAAACTTCAACTTTTCATTTTTACTGATCAGTATTTGACATTAAAAACCTGAAATACCTATCTACATACCCCATACTTACCCATACTTACCACTGCACATTTTCTGATGTCATTCTACGGTTGCTGAATGACATTCGAATGAGTTGACAGTCATATTCAAAATTAACAGACCACTGCAAATTTCAATACCCACAGATACTTGCTCAATCACGTGCACACACACTCTCCTTCACACACACACACACACACACACAGTGGCTGCTCAGGCCCAGGGGAAAGGTTTGGGTAGCACATTAGAAATCAATGACCTCTATCAGAGGAGGGGAAATGTACCCACATGAGTACGATGTCATTATGTGTGTACTCTCACAAATCTTACATCTTACACGTGTGTGTGTGCGTGTGTGTGTGTGTGTGTGTGTGTCCGTGTGCGAGCGTGTGTGTGTGTGTGTGTGTGTGTGTGTATCCTCTCTCTCTATCTCTGTATGTGTGTGTGTGTGGCTGGCTTCAGCATCTCTGTGGTCTGCCTCCTGACAGGCAGATTTATGACCCTGTAGTCAGACAGATACACCACAAAGCAGTGCAAAACACCCCCTATGGAAGCGCACACACACACACACACACACACACACACACACACACACACACATGCATACACACACACCACAGGCATGTTCACACACCACATTCACCACCACACCTACATACTCTTACACACACACACAAACACATCAGCGCAAAACACTCCAGCGTAAAACACTCCACATCAGCGTAAAACACACACCACATTCCAAAACACAAGCATACACACATAAACACACCAGTATAAAACAGCCCATAGACACGCACACAACACAAACACACACACACACACACACACACACACACACACACACACACATACATTCTATTTGATATACTTTACTTTTTACTGTACTCTACTCTACTGTGATCTACTAACTATTCCTGTAACTGTTGCTTTTATGCTTTTATTTCCTATTATTCTGTGCTTTTGTTGAACTCATTATGCATTATTTGTATGAAATGCACTACAGTATATAGATAAACTTGCATTGCCTTACACACACACACACACACACACACACACACACACACACACACACACACACACACACACACACCAGCGTAAAACACCTCATTTAGACACACAATTGCAAACACAAATATAGGAGGCCAGATTGCTTAAGATGACAAGCCACATGGTCTCTCTCTCTCTCTTTCTCTCCTCTCCTCTCCTCTCTCTCTCTGTCTGTTTCTCTGTTTTCCTGTCCTCTCTCCCTTCCTTTCCTCTCCTTCATGGTTTGTTGCTGTGTGAGTGTGTGCAAGCTGACAGCTTGTCAGTAACACCCTGGAAACACTGTCATACTCCTCTCTCACACTCCTCTATCCCTCTCTCCACTCATCCTCCTCCTCCATCATTGCTCTACTCACCTTTTTAAAGACAGGAAGAGACTATTTTAATCCCCACCTTCCTGTTACTCTCTTTTTCTTTCTCTCAGTCTATCTACTGTACCTATCTCTCTCTCTCATACAGACACACGCACGCACGCACACACACAAATTAAGAGTGCACATTCAAAACCCTTTAGATCCGCCTGACCACTTTTCTTTAAAAAGAGCATTTTTTATCAGGCTCCTATAGGTTTTTGCCTACAAATTTGTGCTCCAGTACTCGCTGCGCCCGACTACTATCAGCCGTTTAGTCTCGCCATTGATGCCAGCGATGCTGGCGTGGGTGCAGTTCTTATGCAGCGTGGTGCTGACGGTATAGATCACCATGTGTCTTATTTTTCGAGGAAGTTTAGTGGCGTACAGCGAACATACTCCACAATCGAAAAAGAAACACTCGCTTTAGTACTAGCCATACAACATTTCGAAGTCTATTTGGGTGGCTGTTCTTTCCCAATAATCGTATATACTGATCATGATCCTTTCAAATTCTCAAACCGCATGTATAATTCCAACCAAAGACTGATGCGCTGGAGTTTAATTCTGCAGCCAAGTGTGGACAAGGCTGTTGATTTCATATCTGGTTCCCTACGGACGCCCGTCATTTTGTAGTTTCTGTAAACAGCGTAGCATGGAGTGTTTTGTATTTGTATTTTAGACTTTGACTGATGTTAAAACAGTCTAGAATATAGGGCATATCAAACGTAAACAGCAACATTTGTTTCAGTGGATGCTGTCATAATCTCTTTCATTGGATGCTGCCACAACACACTTCCTTTAAGTGGTAGTCACACGATTTCCTTTGCTTCCTGTTTCCTGTTTCCTTGTTTGACTTCATGTGCTTCATGTGCTTCATGTGCTTGCTGTTTCCTGTAAGTGGTAGCAGAGCCCTTTTAGGGAGAGCCGGTCCACTCCTTATTAACTCCATTGTAACGGCATTTTACCTGCAGTTCCTGTTGGAGTTCCGCTAGGGGCGATCACAATCAAGTGCAAAACAATGGGGGTCTATGGGCTAGACAGCTAAATTGGTCTGTTTCACCTGATTGTCATTGAAAAATCGAAGATTGGATTTTAGTTTCTGCAAGCTCAATATGGATTATTAGGTTCAAAGTTGAATGAACAATTACTTATGGCCCTTTGGTTTCTCACAGGCTTGGTCGTTGTTGCCCATAACACACTAGCATCCTGCTATAGAATGATGTCATTGACACGTTTGAAAGGCTTTTTAGAACAATTAAGGGACTTAAATGTAATACTCAGCCCTGTGTATTTTCTTTGACCCCCCTTTCGCATGCAATATTCCGATTTCTACACAAAAAAAATATATCCAGAGAAAAGTGGATTTGAGAAACTCCATTCACCTCCATTCATTCTCCACTTGCTCGCGATCGCCCTCTAGTTGCAGTACCATGCGGAAGTATTTAGAGAGTGGCGGTTCTCCCCCTATTAGACATTCTCTGGTGGTTGTCACCCAACTTCCTGTGCTTCCTATTTCCTGTTTCCTGTGTGTGACTTCCTGTGCTTCCTGTGTCCAGGCCTGAGTTCCCCGCCGGCCAGCCTCCACCCCCCTACGGCGGTGCCCAGCCTGGTGACGTCCATGGTGAACGGCTACACGGGCGTGGCCCCCCAGCCCAGCGGGCACCCGGCCGTGGAGGCCATCTACGCCAACGGCCTGCCCCCCTACGCCGCGCACACACACAGCCCCACCGCCGCCGACACACTCCAGCAGGCCTTCACTGGGGTGCAGCAGTACACAGGTATACACACACACTGACTCTCTCTCTCTCTCTCTCTCTCTCTCTCTCACTCACACACACACACACACACACACACACACACACACACACACTCACAAGAGAGAGAGAGGAGAGAGAGAGAGGGGTATTATTCCCCCTGACAAATTCCTGAGTGCTTTTCTTATGTGAGATATGTGCCCCACACACACACACACACACACACACACACACACACACACACACACACAAACCTACAGTACTGTACATACACACACACTCACACACACACACACACACACACACACACACACACTGTGCTGCTTGTAGTAATCCCATCAAACATGGCTGACCTCTATCAGCCTTCCGTCTCTCCTCCCTCTGTGTGAGTGTGTGTGTGTTTGTGTGTGAGTGTGTGTGTGTGTGTGTGTACCATCAAACACAGTTGACCTCTATGGTCAGCTCTGCGTCTCTATGATTCCTCTCTTCTCCCTCTCTCTCTTCTGTCTCTCGCCCTCCTCTCTCTCTCCCTCTCTCCTCTCTCAGTCTCAGTGATTGTCCACTCCAGGCCAGTGTCCTCTCTGTCCCTGCACCCTCTCTGATAGATCACGACTCAGGCACAGAGCTCGCCCACACCTGGCCCGCACTGACCAGAACCAGGCTGGAGTAGTGCCAGAGCTGTGTGTGTGTGTGTGTGTGTGTGTGTGTTTGTGTGTGAGAGAGGGAGAATGTGTGAGTGTATGTATGTGTGTGTGTGCGCACGCGACTGTGTGTGTGTGTGTGTGTGTATGTGTGTGAGTGAATGTCTGTGTGTGTGTGTGTGTGTGTGTGTGTGTGTGTGTGTGTGTGTGTGTGTGTGTGTGTGTGTGTATGTATGTGTGTGTGTGTGTGTGTGTGTGTGTTGCGGGGGCTGTGAGTGACAGCTGTAATCCCGGCCTGAGCGGCGCTGTCATTTGGACATTCCTGCTCTCTGATATTTCAAATTGCACTGGGTCATGATCCTGTCATATCGCATTAAAACCAAAAGGTCAACATTCTCTCTCTCTCTCTCTCTCTCTCTCTCTCTCTCCCTCTCTCTCTCTCTCTCTTTCTTTCTCTCTCTCTCTCTCTACTGTGCAGCCATCTACCCCGCTACCACACTGACCCCTGTTGGTCAGACGTTGCCACAGCAGGCTCAGTTAATTCATCAACAGCAGCAGCAGCAGCAGCAGCAGCAGAGAGAAGGTGAGTTTGAAACCCTCTGCTCACTCACGTCACAGTGATAATCAGCCGTGTAAACGAACGGCTTTAGAAAGTGATGGTCCTGACACATTTTCTTACCAGCTATTCACTTGATCAGCTGATTCTAATTAGCACAACTCTTAAGCCAGGTAGCTCAGCTAGTGAAATCACAAGTGTTAAGCACACAGGTTGAACCCACACCGGGCAGGACTTACCTTCTGAAGCCAGACTTTGACATCTCTGGTAATAATGCCTGATCAGTCTCATTAGGACCAAAGAAACATATTATCAACAAATCATCACATTATTATTACATCAACAAATCACCACATTATTGCATTAGCAATGAATCATCACATTATTACATTATCATGAATCATCACATTATTAATACATTATCAATGAATCACCACATTAATATATTATTATTGACGCTTCACATGATTTCTGAGGCATGCTCAGTCTCATTTGCTCACCTGAGCAACAGGCTCTGTGTGAGACTTGTGTTGGGAGAGGACGTCATCACTGTCATATTGCCCTGATCTCATTCAACACTTCTACCACCCACTAATCAACTTGGACCACACCAAAGATTTTGATTGCTATTCAGTTTTAAGAAATTAATTTAAATCATCCTAAATGAATGTACTAACACCGCCATATTACGCTATGCATATCATATTTAATTTATAAAAGGATCAAACTCACATTCATAATCAGGTATACAGTAATTGCCCATATTCATGTAATTTCCAATGTACCCATAGCCATTATTTGTTTATGTATGTCTTTATTCATCGAATGCCTGCACCCTGCATGTGTTCTAATGTATTTGATTTTTGTGTGTGTGTGTGTGTGTGTGTGTGTGTGTGTGTGTGTGTGTGTGTGTGTGTAGGACCAGAGGGCTGTAATCTGTTCATCTACCACCTGCCTCAGGAGTTTGGGGATAACGAGCTCATGCAGATGTTCCTTCCGTTTGGTGCGGTCATCTCCTCCAAGGTGTTCATGGACAGAGCTACCAACCAGAGCAAGTGCTTCGGTTAGTCTGTAACACACACACACACACACACACACGCACACACACACACACACACACACACACACACACACACACACACACACACACACACACACACACACACAGTTGTGTGCCAGTTGTGCCAGGGGCTGTTCTGGGGTCCAGAGGTCCTGAGGGCAGTTCTCAGCTCCTGCCTGACCCGTGAGCCCAGACGGCCCATTTGCAGAGACAAGCGCCGAGTCCATTAGGGGCTTTTGTAGTCATGCATATTTCATGGGCTGCTGAAATTAGGCCTCTTCGTTTGCATTCAGAGCGTCTCCCCATTTCAACTGCAGATGAACTTACTTCGGTTTGACCACAGACACTATTGGGTTCACTGGAAAAGGTGTGTGTGTGTGTGTGTGTCTCTCTCTGTGTGTGTGTGTGTGTGTGTGTGTGTGTGTGTGTGTGTGTGTGTGTGTGTGTAAGTGTGTTTCTCTCTCCCTGTGTGTGTGTGTGTGTGTGTGTGTGTGTGAGAGAGAGAGAGAGAGTGTGAGAGGGAGAGAGAGAGAGAGAGAGAGAGATGTACGGTTGCATTTTGAACTCTAATAGCCCTTATTGTGTTCTTATTGTGTTCATTTCTATGTGTGTGTGTGTGTGTGTGTGTGTGTGTGTATTCTCTCCCTGTGCAGGTTTTGTGAGTTTCGATAACCCAGGCAGTGCCCACGCTGCCATCCAGGCCATGAACGGCTTCCAGATCGGCATGAAGAGGCTCAAGGTGCAGCTGAAGCGACCCAAGGATGCCAACCGCCCTTACTGACCACCCCAGATACCCCTGATGCCCCCGCACGCCCCCACAGCACAGGTCAGACGGGGCACTCTTACATTACACTGCATTATTACATTACATTACATTACATTTGGCTGGCACTTTTAACCAAAGCGACTTACAGTACAACATGGTAAACATTGTAAGCTTTTTAAAGCAATGTTAACAACAATTCTAGGAAAAAAGTGAAAAGTGCAGTAAGAATAAGTGCATCAATGAGTGCAGTTGTCCAGAGGGAGATTGCAGCTGGGCTACCTCAGCTCTACACACATACACACTTTTTTCAACATAGCGCAAACTCGACCAATGTTTGAGAAATGGGAAAGAAGCTTGTGGGGATGGACATGAAACACGTGTAATTGTTTTGGTGCTCTATAAGTGAAATTAAATTGCAATACACACAGAACACAGACACACCCACACACATAGCTGTTGATGAAGCACACTGCTGTAACACATGTCTGGAGTGTGTGTGTCAGACTCCATGCTACTGTGTCATTGTGATGAAGTCCCAGGGCATTCCTTCAGCTCCTGACTCTATTGCTCTCTCTTTCTCTCTCTTTCACTCTCTTTCTCTCTCTTTCTCTCTCTTTCTCTCTCTTTCCATTACAGGTTCTCTTTGGAGGATTGTTGCCTCTTTGAAGGACAAAAACTTTTTTCTTGAAATATATAAAAAAAATACTATTGATAAAAAAAAACAACTCTTATAAACTCTTAACCTGTAAAGTGTGAGCGGAGGAGCGCGTGGAGCGTCTCCGTAGAGACGAGCTTCACATCCAAGGCTCCAGGAAAGCACAGAGGAGATTACAGACTTCAGGGACTTCTTGTACAAACACGCCAACAGTGAAGGACGGCACCATTGCTGAAGGTGGAATACTCGCAAACAAGTTTATTTAAAGACCGAATGAAATCCATGAGGCAAATGCACACACGAACACACACACACACACACACACACACACACACACACACACACACACACACACACACACACACACACACACACACACACACACACACACATGCACACACACACATACACACACAAATTACATGAGGATGGATGAAAACACTTCTCTTCTGTTCGATATCCCTCACTTTCTTGCCCTGCGTCTGCACTTTCTCTCCTGCATGCTTCATGAGTAAACACAGGGTCTTCAGTACTCTCTCTTTCTCTCTCTTTGTTTCTTTCGCTTTGTCTCTCTTTTTCTAACTTTCTCTCTTTCTATTTCTCTCTTACTCTTTCTATTTCTCTCTCTATTTCTCTCTGTATTGATCTCTCTTTGTCTCTCTCTCTCTCTTTATCACTATCTCTCTCTCCCACTCTCTCTTAGTCTCTCTCTCTGTATATATATATATATATTTCTCTCTCTGTCTCTTTTCTGCCATAGTCAGTGTGCCAGTATTCAGCGCAGGACATAGAGGACCAAATGTTTTTGATGAGGAGCACTATGTGGCAGTTGACCCAGGTTCCCACCAGAAACAGATACTAGAATTTGAACCAGAACCACGTCCGAACGGGCCCATGTGTAGTCAAGAACCTGACCACACAACTGCGTCTGATTTGGATCACAACCTTTCCAATGCCAGCTGCTTATTTTATTTTATTTTTTATTTTATATATATTTTTTTCTTTTCTTATTTATTTATTTATTTATGAATTCATTTATTGATTGATAGATAGATAGGTAGGGCGTATGATGTCTCTCTGGCTTTTGCTCCTAACCCTCAGAGAGGTGTGTGTGTTGTGTGTGTGTGTTATTTAAAGTGTTAAGTTTGTTTTGTTAATTTCTGTAATCTTTTTGTAACTGCTTCGAGGACCATATATAACTTGCAGGAGAACATTTATAAGGTGACAAGATTCTAATTGACACCATGATTTTTCCACCAACAGCGAACCTGTTCTTGAACTGGTGCCGTTCAAAATTCTTTGAACCGGGGTGCTATCTAGTGAACCAGCCCGCATTTCCACCAGTTTAGAACTGAACCAAGAATGTGCCATCAACAATGGGTGTTGCTGGCAAAACAAAAGTTAATGAGATGCATAAATAGGAGAATGATATGAACAGTTGTTCCATGAAAACGGTTAAAAATGCTAGTCAACGTCTGCAGTGTCATGTTAGTTGATACGTTTTGTGTACTCATGGCAACAGTTGATATGGATGGAAAATTCATGCTTTTAGTCTTCTCCCCTCTGAACGGCAGAATGACACGCCTCTGGTTTGCAGGGAAAACAATAACCCCGCATTCACACTGTCTCCGTCCGTCGACGGATCTCATTCACTTTGCATGGGGCGGACTCGAAATGCATTGTGGGTCCGTCCGTTCCTTCAGCTCTCTTGCCTCCGTCAAGAAAGTTGAGAAATGTTCAACTTTTCAGGCAGCGACGGATCCGTCAGCCAATCAGATCACGTGTATGCAAATACACATACGCCAGATACAACCTCCGAGATCCGTCGACGGACGTAGACAATGTGAATGCGGGGTAACTGTTGCCACGTTCCAAACTGGCTTTTGTTTGATCGGAATGCTCCGAACGGTTCAAATGTTGGCTCATGAACAGGAACGGAACCAGTTCTCTGTCGGTAGAAAAAGGCTAAGAGATCCACTTTGTGATTCAGATTCACTGGGTTTGTGTCTCTAAAGTGTGAGCACCAGGTTATTATTCCCCGAGGCAGATTCCAGCACACCAGGGCCACATCACACACACACACACACACACACACACACCCTCTAGCAGGTCTGAGTGGCCGTCTCTCCCTATGTTCTCTGGTGAGACTACTTCTGCACTGCTTCTAAGGTCTCCAATGACACCTCTGCCTCAGACCTACCAAGCTATGGGTCTCCAAGCGGTCAGTTTGAATTTTACTCGCAGCTTTGGAATTTATTGCACTGAATTTATGTATTTCTTGATTTGTAAGCAATGACACTGAGTACCATGTCATTTCACCCATGACTTGAGTACATTTAGGAGAACAATTCCTGTAATTTACCCAACAAGCCACCACACACACACGCACACACACATGCACGCACACACAGGAGTGCTTTTACATACTGCCGTGTGCACTATGACCTGTTAGCTGTTAGGGCGGGCCAGTGATTTGTTGACCAAGGAGTAAGCCCTCTCTCTGTCTCCCTCTATCTCTGATGATACATTGATATATATATAGGAGGGGCACAATTGAAGAAACACAGTTGGAGGACATACAAACAGACAAGTCTGATGTTTCCTTTGTACCAATCCAAGAACCCTGCATGGACTCTTGAGGCAAGCAAAGACCAGAACTATGAAGTGACTTTAACCACCAGAACGTCTACAGAATCAATATGACCTGCCAACTTTATAGAGCTTGTATGGCTCTGGTCTGGACATGTTACCTATGGAGTGGCTGGACCTCCAGAGCTGGCCCCAGGGCTGGGACCAGTTCCCCCGAGCTGGCTACTCTGTGGGAAAAGACGTCCGTAATCAGGAACAAGAGAGGAAATGGAGCCTCCGCCAGCATTCCAAGTTAGATTTTTTCCGGTGTGGTTGCCACAGGCGATGGAAAGAAACACACATTCCCATTTGCAAGGCAGCTGCTCTTACTGTGACCCGACATAACAGTGGCATGAGGAGGAACACACACAGGAAACAGTCATATCACTTCCTGTGAAGCCAGAAAAGTGTACACAACAATGTAAAATTACCTTTTTTTAATGTCCTTTTTCAGCCATCCATGCCCACACACATACAGTACATGCATAGAAACACACAGACAGACATACATTCCTACATTAAATACATGAAGACATACACACATAGAGATAGATAAACTATTTTGAACTTCTATTTATTGCCAAAAGGTGCTTCTCTCCTAGTTTGCCCTGCCTAGTAGCCTCACTATTTGTGCATGCATATTCGCCCGTAGATCTGTAGAGATGCATTGAATCTAATAGATAACGATAATGATGATGATAAAGGTAATTGCATCAGAAAATCCAGGGTAGGGGTGGGGTTTTTATTCAAAAACGTAATCTCAAGAGGGGTGGGAGGGAGGTCATTGCCATATAGTTACAGGCTATATAGTCGGCCAGTGGGTAACTAGCAAGTAAAGCACGTCTTCAGCTATAGTTCCACTTCTATACATATAGTATGCAGTAAAAGACATGCATAAGCAGTGTACACACTACGCAAGGGTGAGCTGAACTCTTCTGTGACTGAAAGGGCTTTTCCAGTATCAGCTCGACTTGACTCTACTGAATTTTGGTACCGGGTGTTCGTTTTCCACTGGAACAAAGTACCCCCATAAGCTAGTCGATTGCCATAGCAACACTGAAGAAAACAACTATAATATCATTAACGTCACCTTTTGGTATTGCCTCAGCTCACTTGGAACCTCAACAGAGGTGATACCAAAAATAGTACCAGTTACCGGTTTTTGCTGATGGAAAACCCAAAAAAGCGAGTAGTCGAGTCCAGTCCAGCTGATACCATGCAGTGGAAAAGCATACGTGAAAGAGTTTGAAGCCCACACTGTTCAGAGGACTGCTGTACCATCTCTTCAGGGTTTTTGAGGGTGTGGGGAGGGTGGCGGGATCACGAGCATCAGTGACGTATCCAGGACCGACAGGTTTACTAAGCTTAATTATCCAGTATCTACCCGACAGCAGCCATCTTAGAGGGGGAGAGCAGGGCTTTGACTTAGCAGCTAAATACACTCTCAGGCTACAGCATACTGTGAACCCAAACAGTCAAATAAACTCAAAATAACTTAACCCTCATGTTGTCCTCAAATCTTACCGACGTTCGTTGTCCTTGGGGTCAATTTGACCCCAGCTAAAAAAACTCTCAAAAAATGATTAAAATTATTTTTTTTACCCAGTTTTTTTTGTGGTAGGTACTTAACAAGAGTGTAATAACCACCATCAAAAGCCCTACAAAACAATCCCACCCCCCCACACCCCTTTATGAACCCTGGAATCCTGACTGGCAATATGGCCAATCCAGTGTCAACAGCCCAAAGGCTGACTTTTTGGACTTTTTCAGACCTGCCAAAATAACTTATATGTAATATGTACTTGTATATGCAATAATGATAATGACTACATGTTCTCATACTATTACAATAATAATATCCATAATTTGTCAAATATTCATTTTCATCATGTTTCATAAAAATGGGGTCAAATTGACCCCAATACCACCAACGTAACTATTTTTTTTACAGGACATTGGAAACATATTTTTGTGCAAATTTCATGTTTACTCTGTTGTACCCTTCAAATGAGGAAAAGTCATGAAACTTGAAGCAAAACAAAAAAAGTTAACCATATATTTTATGATGTTAAACACTGCTTGGGGTCAAATTGACCCCAAGGACAACATAAGGGTTAACATTCAACTTGTTGGGAATTACAGTGTATTGTACATTTATTGTACAAAAGACGTACTCATTTTGTTTATAAAGGTACATACATGGTACTCAACTGTGACTCCTGTAGGGTACATTGGCAAACGTACCATTGTACACTAAAAACTTTGGAACATACCATTTTCTCTCTGAGAGTGTATTTTAAATTAGTGGCTAAATCCTCAGGCCGAACCCCTCCCCTGCTTGCTCTTAAACTGTCCTGCAAGTTTTCACCCACAATATCACATCAGCTACAAGAAAACATAATCACCTCAAGCTCTTCTCTCTTTTTCTTAATCAACTAAACATAACCACCTCAAGCTTTTCTCTTTTTTCTTAATTGATCTCTGGTTTTGTCTTTTGTAAATATGTTGCTCAATAAAGCCATTTATGTATTCTTGCTGTAAAGAACAGAACATATTACACAGGACCAGTACCTGCCAGATATCAAAGCTGTATTCATCCACAAAGTTCTCGACAAGGCACAGAATGTTCTGGAGAGAAAGGTGGAGGGTAGCACAGTTGCCATGGATGAGTATTTTTTAGTCCTTCTAAATAATCATCTTGTATAAAGTTCTGAGTGCTTCAGGATGGGGTATGGGGGGATGTTTATAGTACGTTTGACAACTGGACCTTTTTATAACCTTTTCAGTTTTTTTGTTTGTTTTTTTGGTTTGGATATAGTTATTTTACACCAAATTTCATACAGTATCATTGTAACATTCCCCAGTTGTCACAAGGTCACAAGCTGGTCCAGGGGTTTACTGCTCTCTTCTCTTCTCCATGGCTGGACATCAGCTGAGTTTGTGTGTTATGTATTTATGGTGCAGACAGTGAGGACAATTTGGGGGGATGGAGTGAGGGGGGGGGGGGGGGTCAACTTGGTCAGCCATGAGCGTAGCCCACGCCTACTGTATGTTACATCTACTCCAGAGTCAGCAAGTATTGGGATTCAGTGGCCATCTGTCCCCTCAGGGGCTGACCTCTGACCAGGCACATTATCCAGTCATTCCTAGTCTTTAATATGAGCATAATCCACAAGCAAATGTGCAGGAATAAATATTTCTTGAGGAATATTCCAGAATCGTTCAGTTAGAATTCTAGATACAGTGTCCCAATAAGGAACACTAGTTTTCTGGTTCTGATTTCACATGTGAAATGATCGTTTCCATCATGTGTGAGGTGTTTAGTGTGGTATGGCTGGAGAAGTGAAGGCCTGGGAGGCCTGGAGATGGCTACATCCTTGGATTATGTGAGCAGGGCTTTGTGCTACAATGATTGTGTTTCTCTTCTGGTTTCTTAGCACAAAGCATATGAGTGCAGATGAAAAGGCAAAATGGAGATGGGTGAGATTATGGGATTGTTCCTAAGCAATGGTTGCCATAGCAGCCTGAATTGGTGGCTATTCATTATGCGGTTATATTTAAGACAGGGAGGACAGTGGTGTCAAAAGTGGAGTTAAAAGGGAGTTAAGCCAACCTGTACTTTTTCCAGCTATGATTACTTACTGTATCATCCTGAAGCATACTTCAAGGCAACACGTCTCAATCAATACCCTCCAAAACATATGCTGCTTTGACAATGTCATGTTTTTAAAAATGTGAATTAATTCATGATTCTCTATTTATTTATTGATGTATTTATTAATTTATTTATGCATTTATTATACAGGATTTTGATTTATTTATAACTGTAAAAAGTCTTTGTTTATTTCTTGTTGTTCTGGGTTACTGACTCTGACATGAAGAGGTATGTACAGTACAGCAGTGCAGATCGGGTTTTTTCTCTTTCTTCTTTTTTCAATTTTACAATAAATATTAAAATGATTAGTTTTTCGGCTCTGGATCTTATATGACACACACACACAAACACACACCGTTGAAGTGTCCTAATTTTGGTGATAAAAGTAATAATAAATCATTATACTGTAAGCCCAGCCCTGTGTACCCCACTCAGTCCCGTCTTCTATTGGGACAGGATTATGCCTGGTGCGCCCCTGTCTGCACGTCTTTGGTGCCATAGTGGGGAGGCCGGTAATGACAGCTGACAGGGCCTGGAATGTGCCATCATTCCACTACACACACTGGTATCACTCTCACTGATCTCACTCCTGCCCGTCTGTGATTACACAATCTATCCCAAAGTTTTACTTTAATACAAAATGTTTTTTAAGCAGACTTTTGAAAAGAGTTCACCCAATGTTTGGGAAAGGTTTATTTCCTTTCCTAAAAATAAAGCCTAGGCATTTCCCTGTAATTACATTTATTTTCTTGTAACTCTCATGTTTTTGACGAAAGCTGTACAACGTTGGTTGCAATAAGAACAAAGTAACTCCTGGGGTACATTCTACTGAATGGAATTCTAATGTTTTAGGAACAAATGCTGGATAGAGGGATAACATTTTTGAAAGATATAATAAGAAAATGGGAAAAATTACATAATATACTGTACACACAGTTAAGACAAGTTTATGGAGTAGTGCGTACACTAACAATAATCATCAGTGGATCTTTACCACAACAATGAAAAAAGAAGATGGCAAATAGATCTGCATCCCTTTTAGTGTGCAGACCACATTAAACTGCCTGATTGGCTTTAAAAAAAATGAAATAAGATTAAACAATAGAAAATATGTTTATTTTTTTTTTTATTTAAGAATGGAAATTTTTGTGGTAATACTATATAAGATATTTGATAGTTGGGAACAAATGTTACCAATACCATGGAAGCAAGTCTTTACATATTTATACAAAACAATATAAAATGTTAAATATTTGGGGAATGGAAAGAGGAGGTAGAAATTATGGAGCTGTTGTTTTGGTATTGTTCCCCAGTTGCCTTATTTTAGATAAATAGGGTTATATTTGGCTAAAATGGCTGTACATGATGTCGAACTCCAGTTACAGTACTCGTGGGTGATATATTTGAACATATATTCTCATTCTCTTCAAAACATGATTATTCTGTGGGGGAAAGATTTTATTTTTAGATGGGTGTCAGTTGATCAACTAGAGAGATTCAAAACCTATGTACAGTAAGGTATTACTAAAACAGAATGTGTAAGTGGTAAACCTAATAGAAGAGCTGTATGGCTTCATTAGCCTAACAAAACAATGCTCTTGTTCTTGTTCTTGTTCTTGTAGGTTTACCACTAACCTTCAGTTAGCCTACCCAGATTTATAACTTAACCACATACTTGGAATACTCCCCTGGTTGGACCAGGTTGTTGCCATTTGTTGTTGTTGTTGTTGTTGTTGTTGTTGTTGTTGTTGTTTTGCCAGGTTGTTGCCCACAGAGACTGAGTTTTTTACAGTGATATATTCAGGGAACAGGGGCAGCCAGCAGATGGTGAAATTATGTTTGCAGTTATGTGACAACAAATCTTTTAGCTTTGCAACCGCGTAACATTGCTAGAGCATCTTTGAAGAAGCAGATGACCAAATAGGTTAATTGAAGCTATGGAAGGTAGGAAGGTTTGTGAGGAAAGTGGGAGATTCAACACAACAAGAGCTAAAAAGTCCTGAAGGAAACCAACATAGCTAGTAAAACTCGCTTTCAATTTGGATTAAATTTTCAGGGAAGGTCAGAAATTACCCAAGGAAGAAATTATTACATTTTGGGAGTGATTTGTAATTCCGTCGGGATTCCAGAGGCGTTTATGTATTTTGCTTAGTGGTGTAATGGCATGGTATGGCCACGTGGTGGCGATGTGAATAGTTTAGGTTCAAATGTATGACAACCTGAAGAGCAATGCAGGCGGAGGATTGCACTCTCTGAGTGCTTTTCTAGTTTACTTTGTAGATGCTTTGTCTTTTCCTCTCGTTTATTTCTTCTCTATATCTTCACGTATCTTCATGACTTCAGAGTCTCTAACTCCAGGACTAATCAGAGGAATCAGGTTGGAAGCTTTCACATTCTCAAAGGTGCACAGGTGTGATTTAGTGTCGACGTTATAGAAGGACAGAGTGTGTTTGTCACAGTCCAGAAACACCCCCAGTCTCCTAAACAGCTTTGCCACCAGCACTGGAGTTGGAGTATTGGCATTGGCAAAGAGTCCGGTTCCTTTCTCATACTGAAGAACCCAGAAGCCGTTCCGTGGGGTTAAAGGGACTTTGCGTTTTTGTTCTGCTGTGTCACTGCACACACCGACATACCACGACTGCTTCACTTCTGTTGACATAGCTAGTAACTGCACCTCTTGTACATTATCTTTATTAGGCTTAACTAAATCGGTTCCCCAAAGTTTCACTCCCCAGCAGTGCTGTCCTGAGCTGAATCTCTCTTTACACAGAACATGGGAAAACCTGTTCCCGTGGCCGTGGACTTTCTTAGGATCAGGACAGCTCACCTCTGTGTGCCCTTTTCCCAAATCTCTCACCTCCAGAAAGGAAGGCACAGTGCTCATGTCCAGACTGATGTTCTTAACTGAAACAAGTAACAGTGATATTAATGTACACATACTGTATTCTCAATATAATTTAACTGAAATGATTAGTTGTCTTACAGACCTGTATGTGATTTCAGTAAGTCCCAATCTGAAACACAAAAACAGCATTCAATTTCAAGTGTCAACTATCAAAAATGTGTGAAAGCAATGAGATTATGTACCTCGTGTTAGGATAAGATTCTTCGCCCATCCTGTGTAAAAAGAAAGAACAGAAATTGTAAAGATGTTTAATGTGTAAACGTATTAACCACAATGTCACTTGTTCATACTATAATAGTTGCTAAAATAGCTGCTACTGTTTTGACCCTTTGATGAACCACAGACTGCCACAGACACGGGTCTGGAAGAATGTTGAAAATCCCGGCTTGAAAAAGACAGATTGATATGACAGACTTGAATTAGAAGCACAAAACCTGATATCCTTGACAGCAGTCTGTTATAATGGTCAGTTATTGAGAAATATCACACCCTCGAATGTTGGGAAGGCCCATTCAAGTGAATGGAGCATTCTACAGTATTATGAAGAGCCATGTAATAATTTCAATCATTAAGTTGGGTTAAAAGTTTAAACATTATTTTGAGACAACTTAACATGTTTAAATGTATGCACAAAGGTGTAAGGTGAAATACCTTTAGGCAGTAAAGACACTTCTGAAAATAGAAGATAATAATAAAATCAGTGTATAAACAAGTGGGTTGTGACATGTTTCAACTGCTGAGTCAATCATTATTTATTTAGAATATAATGTACAGTAAACCTGCATTATATTAGTTTAAAGAATGTTTCCACTAATCCCATTAAACTTTTTACCATTTTGAATACTTTTGAACATTGAAACTGCTCAAGTGTGTACCTGGTGGTTGTACTGAAATCACAGGATACTGGATAAAACCTGAAGGATTGAAGACGTGATTGAAGGATTGATACTGAGGCATATGTTTTTCACCTTCTGAAGATAGATATACAGTATACAGTATGTTCTAGCCAGTATTATCACAGAAAATAAGATAAATGTGTCACCTTTTTTGTACAGGATAAACATCCCAAGCAGCAGTGTTAGCAAGAGCAACAGAGTGATAATGAAGGCAGCAGTCCAACCACCTGAAATGAAAATAAAAACACTATTACTGGAATCCAGACATCAAACTTTTTAAAAGTAGAGAGTAGTGCAGTGCCTGTACAATACTGTGTATACAGATGTGAGCATTTGCAAAAAAAAAGAGTATTTGCAAAAAAAGATGTAGAGCATTTGCAAAAAAAGGCACACCACATAGGTCTGTAGTCTGTCCCCTGGAGATGTATGGTAAGATTCGGCTCTCTCTCCTCTCCTGATCAGACACACCCACAGAGCAGGAGAGCCACTCTGACTCAGAGGAAGAGTAGAGCAGCCAGGAACTCACTTTCAACAAACCAGCATTATCTGAAAGAGTTATACGGTACAATTGTAAGGTACAATAATCATATAACCAAGGTCATACAACAATTAAGGTGTCATGCTCACAACCTCCTATGCCTATGGCTCTGAGGTATAGTTACCATAAAAGTGGACGTGGTGGACATTGATCTTCTGGCTGTTTTTGTCTCTCCAGGTAAGTGTGGGCTCAGGTGACCATCCATCTGACGCACAGCTAACATTCACCTGCCCTGTTGTTGCAGTGACGTCAACCGACATTACTGGAATAGACCCTGTGACTGCAGTCAAAACATCATGAACATTAGTGTACTTTACATTCATGTATGTTAAATAATAGATGTTATGTATTGGCTTGTGTTTCTATTCCATCTAACAGCATTTATATAAAATAAGACTACTGTCAATCAATTGAAATAATCTAATTTATTTCCTCAAATTTTCAGCAATACAATTAAACCGTTCCTATTGCCACACATTGAAGGTAATGTCGTCTGGAACAAAGTTACCTGCAATGGTTTCTCTGCATGTGGCAAGCACAACGAGACACATCCAGGTCACTGCCATAGCTATGAGATACAGTAGATTATCCATGAGAGCAATGCAGTATTCAAGTCATTAAAGGAGAAACAGAGCAATTTTTTTACCTAGATCTCTGGATCGGATTTACCTACAGTAGCTTAAGTTGGTAGTTTCAACAGCTAAAGCAGCCAGGCAGCTTTTGATCCGTCATTCTACCAATGGTAGATGTAGGCATTTCAACTAATGTTTACCACAGCCACTTTCGATTTCGAAACTATAGCGTCATCCCGTCATTGCTGATTGGGCAGGTAATCTGCCGATTGATAGAAACGTTAGCGAAGGATGGTGTTCCAAATTAGTATCTCCATGAAAGAGCGTAGACCTCCGCAAAGGCAAAATGGCATATCCCACAATGTTAATAAGAATGAAAACTCAGTCATTTCCCGCATATAAGCCGCATTGTGCATAAGCCGCAGGACAGTGTTTTATGCAAGTTCAAAGAAACAAAACCATATTGACACCATATTAACTGTCCACATGTATTAGCCTCATAGCTGAAGAAATATTGCAAAATCAACGTATAAGCCGCGGCTAATAGTCGGGAAATTACGGTATGTGGATCCATCCGTACTCAAACCTGCTCCAAAGTTTAATAATTTAAATCGTAATTTTTTATTTTATTTTTTAAGTTTATCTCCAGCGAAAGTAGAAGTGCTCTTGTATTTACAAGCTCAGGCCTACTTGAAAGTGTTATTTTAATAGCCCACATGTCACAATATGTGAAAATAAAGACACACTGCATTGTCTCGATACATTTTCCAAATGTGCATATGCTGGACATACTGAAATCATGTCACGTTCGTTTACACTTGACACATCCAATCGTGAGCATGAAGATGTTGTGTGCAACATTTTTGTGCGTACACAAGCTCACATGGCCTCTGGTGAGGTAAAACATGCACTGGAGCCCAGAATAGGAACCACAGCCATAGAAATCTGCCATGGGGGATGTGACAGAAATAATCATTTACTACTACTGAATAAAACAACCAATAGCGTCTCTAAGACTACAGGGGAAGCTCAGCCTCCTCTAAAATATCACAGGAAATTGCATCAAATAATACTGTATCGTATTAGCCTACAACTCCAAATAAATGTGTTCAACTTCAGGTTATTCAGCAGTAAGGTGTTGCCGGTCATCTATTGTGATTTCACACTCCTAATACATTGCTGTGACGACACAAATCCATCAAAGAACCCATAGACAATCAATGGCACTGCAGAGTGGGCTGATCTCAGTGCAGAAAAGCTAGATAACAAACGTCACAAAATCACAATTTTCAGGGAAGTCTGGCTTCTCTGGGAGTGAATGGGACAATGGGATGGCTTGGACTCCAAGCTTCTGTATGATGATTGGAGGAACCATCATAATGGCTGGACTCTTTTGAATGGCAGCATATGTGTGTCAGGTGAAGTCGAGAGGCAAGGCAAGTTGCAGCGCAAATTCTCACATGGGGCATCTTTGCAGACCAAAACTATGCATAAATCTTAAATAGTGTATCTGTTTAACTAATCGTTGCAAAACTATACAGCCCTTTGAAATTTCAAGTAATTTCAAGCATTGTGGTGAACAATCCTTTTTGTTCAACCTGCAACATTATTGGCTCTTTTGGTATTATACACACATTAGTGAAACTATGTGAATAGAAGCACATTTTCCTGTCCAATCACATCAGAGGTATCTTATGTAATTTCCCCTCTGCAAAGCTCTGAAAAATGCTATAAATTCATTATGTGAAAAAGACATCGTCGCCTGAGGGCTTCTCCTAGGCAGCAGCTAGAACATAGATGTGCAACACAATCAAACAATTCGAGTTTTAGTTAGTTTGACTGTTTGGATTTACACGTAAAGGAGGTGGAACATGTAATTGATCAATTGTATGATTCTGATTTTAATTTAAAACTCTTACCTTCAAGTGGGAGTCAATATATTAGAACTAGGGCAAGGAGTCGATTCCTATCTTGCATACTGTAGCCTAAATGTTTCAGTGCTCAGTACAGTGTACGATAAACGTACCTGATGTAATAGGTGATATATTCATTTTAGTTTTATTGAGTTCTGAGAAGAAGGATTGTAAATCCCCGACACCTCACCTCAGGGCTGTGTGTTTTAATGATGCTTTGATATACTTGTCTTATAACATGTACATCTTTGGGAAGGTGAGGAAAGGACTGTTTAAAGAGACACTTTCTAGTTTTCCCACATCCAGCAAATGTCAACATATGCACTCTGTTAAAGACTGCCCACAACCAACCCACAGGGGTCTCAGATGGGTGTGTTACCCGGGCCTGAGACCGCAAGGCAGCTCAAGGTCAACTAGACCTCCTTATGCAACTCCAGAAAAACTCGTACGATAACTTTTTTATTATGGAGAGCAGAACTTTGGGGTGAGGTTTTTATTTCAAGTTGTTGAAGTGATTATGGTTGTTTAGTGTTTTTTGTTCAAGTCAGTTTTTGCACTTCCCGGACAGAATAATCTGCATGGAGGCTACCCTACGGAGGGAGCACGCTTCTGATTGCTGCAGTATAGGCTGTCCTTGGTTCCCTTGGTGTACTGAGTTTAGCGTTAGCCTCGGGCCCAGTATGCCTCAGAACATATAGTGAGGTTAGTCTAGTTAATTTGTTGGGTCCAGGAACTGCTTTTCATGTTAATGTACCACACTTCTTTTTGATAAACAAACATACTCACCATCCTTTTGTCTTGAAGTTGAGTTATGTGTTAACTGCATGTTTAAATTATCAGTAGCAGTTGTTTGTGTGGCTTGTGGTAAACCCTGTAATGTGTAGGAGCTTGGGGCTCATTAGCTCATTATTGCAGCGGTGTATGGAGTGGACATGCCCACTGAGTGCATCTATATCAGCATTATGGATGATGCTGCGCGCATTACGCAAACATCGCTTGCCCTGGATGGCCTTGATGGAGGGGAGTGAGGAACCGGTGCAATTTTCGGTCAGAGGCAAAGCAGTTGCCATACCGTGTGACACAGTTGGTGAGGATGCTCTCAATGGAGCAGCGGTAGAAGTTCACTAGAATCAGAGGAGACAGATCCTGGTGACAGACACATGCAGGCGAGCAGGCACACACACACACACACACACACACAAACACACACACTCAGGCATGCACACACACACACAAAGCATGCACACGCTCGCACATAAACAAACACACACATAAGCACGTACACGCACATACTGTACACAGCTCACATAAACACACACACACACACACACACACACACACACACACACACACACACACACACACACACACACACACACACACACACACGCACAGAATATGTAGGACGGCAGTCATATTTGTACAGCTATGCCTATATATGCCTTTAAATCTATTTATTGCTGGATCTATCCCTGTCTAACAAGTATGTTTCATTGTTGTGGGATCTGATCTTATCTTATCCTATTGGATCACTCCCTGATCTCACTCCTGCCCTTGGCCGGGTTTCCCAAAAACGTTAAGAAGCTCTTAAGTCCTAAGAACTTCTTAGGAGCGTTCTTAGAACATACAACGCTCCTAAGAAGTTCTTAGCACTTAAGAGCTTCTTAACAATTTTGGGAAACCCGGCCCTTGTCTGTTATCAGAGACTTACAGTACAGTACACAAACTAGTCAATTCATGTTGCCATCCATGGCACCATTATAATGCACAAAACAGATTTGTAGAACTGAAAGGATAGTGAATGTTACGAGTCCAGACCGTACGAGACCATAAAGATATCACAGGGTTCAGAAGTGCTGGTCCATGTAACAATTTAAAATCAATTGAAGACGAAATGACCAAAATCATGGCGGTTCCAAATAGAAAAGGAAAAACCTTTCATGAGCTATAGGTTATCTGACCACCAGAGAGAAAACAGTAAGCAAACATATTTACATACAAAAGATTAAAGTTAAAAAATCGAGTAATTGAATCTAAAGAAGTGTGCCCAGCATGTCTGCCTGAAAGGAGACCAAGTCAAGAAAGAGACGGACATCTTGGTAAAGCGTTAGAAGAAGGCTCCAGCCATCACACAAAATCTCCATCCACAGCACCCAAACTGTTAGTGACAAACCATTGAGACTAGATAACACCACACAACTCTTAGCAATGATCTATCGATAGATAAATAGATAAATAGATAAGAGATATGACTTTAGGTAGCCTATGTTTTATGCGCATCTAGCAGTCTGCTTATTTTAACTGTACCTAGAGGGAGCTAGCGTGACAAAAGTGCTCAACTCTTGCACCACCAAAAAGTCAGTGACAGGTGTTCTATCCACTCATAAATCAGGACTAGCTAGAAAAATCCACAGACTCCCATATCATAGTAAACCTTTTTTTCTAAATTCTCACGTAATACATCTCATATCACTAGTTGTTGGAGAGGCTATGGTTTTCGAAGATCCTCCTAATGTTTCATAATCATAATGCTATAACTGTCACAGTCATAGTATTCATGTTTGGATTCATGGCAACCAGAAGTACTTGCTTTCTGATTCCTCCCTCTTTCTTTCATGACTACTGCTTCTCCTTTAATTCATCCTCTTCCTAGCATTTTGTCTCTCACTTATTTTTAGGTAGCGGTAAGTTGAATGTGTGAATTGTTGTATACAATCAGAAAAGATTCAGATACAAATAAACTCCACAGAATTAAATTAAGTAAACAAATATTTCACAAGTGCCACTGTGATCAGGTTCTGATGTGTCTGATGGCACCCAATGAATGCACCCATGAATGATTGTTCGTCATAGGGCCCAAATTCTCTAGCAGTGCCCCTGCAGACACATAATGCAAACAAGCATCGAGTGTAAAAAAAATAAAAAAAATTACATTGTGTTAACTCACAAAACTTTTTACAAATCAGATATAGTTTCTCTGTATAGTTTCTCTATATCTGCACGTATCTTCATTACTTCAGAGTCTCTAACTCCAGGACTAATCAGAGGAATCAGGTTGGCAGCTCTCACATTCTCAAAGGTGCACAAGTGAGATTTAGTATCCACATTGTAAAAGGACAGAGTGTGTTTGTTACAGTCCAGAAACACTCCCAGTTTCCTAAACATTGTTGACACCTGCAATGGAGTTGGAGGGTCAGTATTGGCAAAGAGTCCAGTTCCTTTCTCATACTGAAGAACCCAGAAGCCATTCTGTGGGGTTAAAGGGACTCTTTTAAAGCGCTCTGCTGTGGCACTGCACACCCCCACATACCATGGCTGCCTGTCACTGATGTGATCATTCCTCATCAATCTTTTGGTCCAAATCTTCACCCCCCAGCAGTGCTGTCCTGAGCTGAATCTCTCTTTACACAGAACATGGGGAAACCTGTTCCCATGGCCCTGGACTTTCTGAGGATCAGGACACCTCACTGTGTTTTTCTTTTTTCCATCATCTTTCACCTCCAGAAAGTTAGGGGCAGTGTTACAGTCCAGACAGATGTCCTTAACTACATTGAGAGGCACAAAAGGACATGGCTTTACAATCAACTGTCTCAATGTATATAATAACATTTAGATGAACACCACATTTTGTGAAATTCTTTACACAAGGGTCTCTCTTTCTCTCTCACACGCACACTCCTTCTTGCTTTTTTTCTCTCGGCTTTCATTAGAATCACCAAAGAACACTTTGTCTGCAATCACAAGTTTGTACAGACAGACAGACAGACAGACAGACAGACAGACAGACAGACAGACACACGCACGCACGCACGCACGCACGCACGCACGCACGCACACACGCACACACACACTTGCATTATTTTGATCAACCAGTTCAGAGTGGGTACACAAAATGACTTCTTTACACACTCTTACCTTTAGATATTTTCACATTATCCCAATCTGAAACCAACAAAAGGCATACAGCTAATTTCCTGTCATTAAAGGTTGGGTACGGAATTCGCAAAACGGCCGGCAGATTTTGAATACATACAACCTCAAGTCCCGCCCTCCATGCACCAGCGAAAATTATGCGCGAGAGCGAGCCAGGCTAAATGAAATGCCAGCCTGGCGTCTAC
Organism: Sardina pilchardus; assembly: GCF_963854185.1. Taxonomy (NCBI): domain Eukaryota; kingdom Metazoa; phylum Chordata; class Actinopteri; order Clupeiformes; family Clupeidae; genus Sardina; species Sardina pilchardus. The sequence continues at coordinate 11,844,534 of NC_084995.1, forward strand.
AGCACTATGAGTTAGTCTCCATACAATCGCCCACATCAACTTCCCCAATTACATTCTTTATTCACCTCCAAAGGGTTGTAGGTAGTTCCACAAATCAGACAAGGTAGATGATTTTATAGCCATTATGGTAAAAGCACCTTAGTCTACCAGCCCTTTCGTTCGGAAATTCTAAAACAACGATGCATTTTAATACACCAAAATAAGATTTGATATAGGCTACCTTACATCTTTCAGTAGCCATAGGTGTGTATATTTGAACAGAATCTGGTTTGGTTCTTACCAGGGCGTTTATCTTCTGAAATATCCGAGTTTAGTGCTGGCCCGCTGGTTCGCCTATTCCACTGTAGCTCCAAGCGGTTAAGTTTCGATTTCATGTTTACAACACTCTTCGAGTCACGGTAAAATGTAATTTTTGCTACATAGCTTATTTATTGCGTGGGTGATTGAGTTTCCGTAGGTATCCGCTGCCTTACTATGTATAGAAATGAAGTGACACATACAATTTGAGGGGAACATTGTGGGACGTGTAGCAGGCCTAGTTAGTTTCGTTTCACTTTCAGCACTGACTCGCGGTCAACAGCTTTCGTGCTATGTGCACGATCGGGTCGCGCGTGCGGGGGGGAGGGGGAGGAGGAAGAGGAAGACCGTTAGATTGACAAATGAGCTGTGATGGTATGGGGTTTGGAATTCTATTGGCTGGAGCCCTGCCCGTTCTGCAGATGATTGACATGTTTAATGTCCATTTCAGTACTTCCAACTCAGTGGCTGTAAGTGGGTTAGGAATAGGATTTCAAGTGATTTTGCAAAAATGACCAAAAAAGCTCATTCCATACCCTACCTTTAACAATCAATCAAGCCTTATGCACTCCTAAAGAGAACCTGACATAGTTTACCTGGAGTTGTGATTACACCTTCTGTGTTCATGTATTTTTCTGCCATTTCTGGAAAGAAGAAAACAGATGAGTAAACATAGATATTGTCATGATGTACAGACTTTCAACAGATTTAGTAAGTCCTGATGATTACCTCTCACATCTGTGCTTGTTTCCTTTTCAACAGTCTCTTTTCTCACTTCTGCATTACCTTTTAAAATCAGAATAATAATGTTGCAACTAGAAAATGTAATTCCATGGAAGGAATTAGCCTACCATTGCATGTAAATGCAAAAAGGTTGCTGACTGTAAAACAGGCCTATAGTTAAAAAGACAACTAGGCTACACAGAAGAATAGATAAATAACAACTCAATTACAATTACACTGAAAAGTCACATTTAAAAAGTGATTTATGAAAATGCATCAAAATTGTGGATATAGGCTATTATGGAAAATAACTCTTCATTTATTAGAATTGTAAAGACTGAAATGAAGTTGCCAACTTCAAACGAGTTGCAAGAGCTGACACTTTAGTAGCCTACAGTGAAACGACTGGTAGGATAGCTTATAGCCTTCATATCTACAGGTACACTAATGCAGGTTTAAAGTAGGCCATAGGCTATAGACTTTTAGACACCATTGGAATAAGGAATACAATCTCAAACAACGCCACGATGATGCAGCAACAGGTAGGATATCTAGCAAATGTAATGTTAGCTTACAGTAGGATATTTTATGTAGGCTAATGGCTATATTTCTTCGAAGTGTCTCCAGGTGTGTGATTGTCCTAATAGGAATGTACAATGAGCTGTTAACCAAGGTTTTTAATTGGTGAATGATACCGAAAGCTTTAAATGATTGCCTGGCTGGCAAGTCCATAGCAAACGACTAGCTTGCTAACAAACAAACGTGAAAAGTATAGCAATGCAGTTTGTGCTAGAAACGACTGTGAGAAAAAGGCTTGAACCAAAATGTCTATCAGGTTGGACTTAAAACGCTGGTTGAAGATCGGTGTCGTGTAGTAGGCTGCTCTGTCGAGATAAAAGCCCTTGTGTAAGCCCTGTTGGCCTTGCAGCCTACCCGATGTTAAACCTAGCCTGGAGCAAGTTTGGTTGTCGTTAGCCAAATACAGTGTTAAATTTACGTTGACGTTAGGTTAGATTGTCTTTAGCTGTTGATAACGTTACAGAGAGCAAACCGGTTACTGTAACGATATATAAACAAATCAAGTAAGGAGTAGCCTAACAGGAGATAAGACGATACCGTCCTGGTTTATGGCATGGTAGAATGTTTTCATAGCTGTTGCAGCTTAATGAGTAGACATAACATTCAGGTTTAGCCTGGTTTAGCGCAGGCAGCGGTGGCATGACTTTGGATCAAAGATCCTTGATTACTGACAGCTGAGCACTGACGTAACAATTAATCTTTGCCGCCAAATGGTCTCAATGTAAACTCTATGGGAATTTTAAACTCTTTTATCGTAAATATCTCAAAAAGTGTAAAGTTCACAAATGTGAAATATACATAGAACAAATCTCCGTTTCAAGAGCTTTGTAGGAGTGTTTGAATGACGTCAAACGGTTCAGTGGTTCTAGAGCATTTAATCGTTGATTTTGGTCGGAAGAAGAATAATCTTAAGAAGAACAGTGATAACAGTACATTGCATTTAACATGCAATGTAATTATGCAAGTTGTTATCAAAATCCTTGTTAGTATATGAGGCATAGGAGACACTGGAGTTGAAATCCATACAGGATGATCACATGTAATGCCCCATTATACTGTAGGCTAAGATAAAATACCTTCAGGCAGCAAACAATGTCAGAAGGGAGAAGTATTAGATGACAGACAGACATTTGGCTCAGTCCAGTGCTATCACAGCCTGCTGTAAGCCTACAGGCTTTTAACGTTTCAACAATGCATAAAACAGACATATTCACAACATATTTATATAACAACATATTTATAATATATACATTATATATAATATATAAGACATGATATGCACACAAACAGTATGAATCTTTGAAAATGTATGTATGTATGTATGCATGCATGCATGTTTAAATGTAATATGTACATTTGCCGTAGTAGTGGTTCAAAACATTTTGAAACCGAAACCTATAATTGCAGTTGTAGTGGTACAGTATATCTTTGCCGCACCTGGCAGTGGTGTGTATACTCTCTCTGACGCAACAGAGAACTGAATTAAACCTGAACAAACAGAGAGGAACAAAGAAACAAAGATAAGGAGGGGGAAGCTGGGACTAGTAATTCATCCAGGCAGCCTTGTGTAAAAACCAACAGATGTTTTGAACTGAGCCATCTCTTAATTCTCCTGTAGAGGACAATCCCAAAGATGAGTGTCAACAGGAGAAGTATAAAGATGAATAGAACAGTTAAATGACCTTCAATGAGATAAAACACCAGTACACTTCTGGAGAACACTTTGGGCAAAGTCATTTTGATAGAGCCTGTACCAACTTTATACACCGTAGTTTGTGTAAATCCTCCTGATCAGACACACCCACAGAGCAGGAGAGCCACTCTGACTAAGAGGAAGAGTAGAGCAGGAGCTCACTCCCATTAATCCATCTTCATCTGGGAGATATTCACAGAGAGTGAAGAATGTTTCTATCCGTACCGTTAAATGACACAACACTGAAGTAGGCTTATGTGTTAGTATATGTTGAATATCCTAGATATAGCCATTCAGCACAGACTTGCTGGAACTTTTGATGGCGTGGCGGTTGTACCTGTGCACTTCACAAAGGTGATCTCACTAATGAGCTTCTCTACCTTCTCTAATCAGCTGAATGATTCAGATGCAGAAGACAAGAAGCAGAAAATGTATAGTATTAGCGATTCTTTTCCTCTTGCGATCCTGGGTTGCGCTGTTACACATCTGGTGCGGAATATGACTGACTCTGTCAGAAAACGGGTCAGGTGCATGGTAACATGACGGATAAAAATCAGACCCATGCAGAACTCTGTCACAAGGTACCTAAATGACTCCAGACTGTGTGATTACCTGTTCAAAGCACTCTGGGGCCTGCATGTAGGACTCTCCCCTTTCTGTCGGTCCAGGTGAGCTCAGGCTCCTCAGACCAACCATCCGATGTGCAGGTAACATTCACCTGTCCTGCACCTGCCTCAGCCAATGAAATAAGTGGAGCAGAGCCCACCACTGATGCATAGCGACACGCAGAGAGAGGCAACCCGGCACACAGTAAATAGGAAACACAGTAAATAGGAAAGGAATACTATAGAATTCAAGTTGAATATATCAATTGAATTTGTTACACTAAATTCCATAAAAAACATATATTTTACATTCGCCTACTGTACCTGCCATGGTCAGGACCATGCTCGCCTTGTCATACCACACAGGACTCTTGATGTAGCACACAAACTCTCCTCGGTCTGCCAGCGTTGAGTTCTCCAGCCTCAGGGACACGTTCCCCTTCTCCAGCTGCCCAGTCAGAGACACTCTGCCCCTGTACTGAGGGTCTGCAGCCTGATCCTGGATCGCTTTGTTCTTGTAGAGCAGAACCGGCGTGTTGAACCCATTGGGTCGGTGCCAGCGCACCTCCAGATCCACTGCACTGGTGGCTGGAGAGATTCCACAGGGCAGAGTGACGGAGGAGCCGTACGGAGCTGAGACGGACTTCTCTGGAGTCTGCACTGCAAATCCCTCTGGCACCGAGGAGAGAATTCATCACAACACACATGTAAATGTTCTGTGTGTTAATTTAACCACATTTGCATAGCAATATATTCATTATGACCATACTGTAGCACGCACAAACACACACACACACACACACACACACACACCCACACTCATGAGTGACCACACATACACACAGAAGCAAGCATAAACACACACACTCACTTACATGAGATGCAAAAGTAGGGCATGGAGTAGGAAATGGAGACAAGTTGACAGGTGTGATTTATTTGACAGAGAGAATGTGCAGGACTGAGCAGCATTCATAATTTGTAATGCTATGCTAATGCTATACCATACAACATCATTTTCATTATGACATTCTGTCCATTTTACCTGTAGAGGCTCCAGTGAGGGCGATGAGCACTAACAGACTCATCCACCTGATCTGCATTGCTGGTAATAAACACATTTTTTATTATTATTATCCAATATTCACAAAGAATTTTAAGGCTAAATGTAGCTCCTAACTGGCGAATTTAAGAGAAATTCCTAAAATTGATGGGTGTGTTATGACTCCTAACAAGGGTGATTTGAGAAGGATCGCTATCACTGAATGCTAAATTAGACTCTAGCAAAGTCTATCTGTTAAGATCAGACCTGGATCTGTCTTTTAATTATTCCACCTTAAGACTTTTATGTTAACTTGTTAATTATTCTTTATTGTTAAAGAGTCACTTCACCCCATAACTCCACCCACTTCACATTTCTGAAAACGGCTTTCAAAATGGGCGAGACGTTCTGAAATTTGGAGAGAGAGTGCATCACTGCTGCAACCAATCAACCATGGTGATTTCGTGTCAATCTGGGAATGAGTGCTGCAGACATGGCTTATCACAGGTAGGCTAATCAGGGCAGCAGGTGTTGGGGCGTTTCAGTCCTAATTTGTAACGACCCGGTGACGTAGTGTCGGACTAGAAGTACAGGACAACGTCAGCATTCCAATAGTGTTTTGGACCAACATGCCATGGCATGTTTTCAAACGGTAGTATGCGCGAGAGAGCAATATCTCCAATACAAAATCAGACGAAATGTTACTTTTGTCGAGAAACACGATTTTTGTCAATATTAACCCTGGTAATAGTACAGTTCACCACTTATGAGTATTTTCAATCAATCAACAGCTCAAAAAACCTATTTTAGGGTGCAGTGACCCTTTAATGATTTTACCTTGATTTATGCTTTCTTTATGTTTTATTATGACTGTAACACACTTCTCATTGGGATCCCTAGCAAGAGTCTGCAGACCCCCATTAGAAAGGGCATACCCCCCCCCCCCCCCCCAAAAAAAAAGAGAAATAATCAACCCCCAAAACAACACGCTCCCACCGCTCCACTCACTCAAACCTCCTGCACATAACCAGAACCAGACTCAGGACCATGGGAGATATGGCTTTCTGTGCTGCTGCCCAGAGTCAACGCAAGAAAAGCAACAGGCCCAACATACCAGGCCGGGTGCTCAAAGAGTGTGCAAACCAACTGGCTGCAGTATTCACAGACTTATTCAATATCTCACTGAACCAAGCAGTAGTTCCCTCCTGCTTTAAAGGGACATTCTGCCATTTTTGGAAATAAGCTCATTTCCCACCTCCCCTCGAGCAAAACAATCGATATTTACCTTTTTCCCGTTCATCCAGCGATTCTGTGAGTCTGGCGATACAACTTTTAGCTTCAGCCTAGCATAGACCATTGAATCGGATTAGACCGTAAGCTTCTCGCCTGCTAGCATTATGCTTACAAGTGACTAAGGCTATGTACACACGTAGCCGGGTATTTTTAAAACCGAATACCCCCCCCCCCCCCCTCCCCCCCCCCTCCGTTTGTAAAATAATTTTATCCACATTACCTCGTTTTTGGAAAAAAAAAACCTTCCACACATAACCAAACTTCTCCGTTTTCAAGGCACTCAGATCCATGCTTCTGCAGTGAACAAAGGTTGCACGTTTGACGTCAGAGCAGATTTGTTGTTGTTTTGGCGCATATTCTGACGTTCGAAACCGCAGATCTCGGGTTATCTCTGGCTACACGTCAATTTATAAACGGAGAATCCGCAGATCTTCACTTTGCCCGGAGTTTTTTTTAAACATTCGTTTATATGCGTTGTCATGTGGATGACAGGTCCAAACGTAGACAAATACCTTCGTTTAAGCAGATACCCGGCTACGTGTGTACGGGGCCTAAGATTTCTGGTAATTTTCCCATCAAGTTGCAACCGTACCATGGGCGCAGTGATATCACGCACTACTTCCTGCTTGTTGCCTATGGGGACTATTTTCAGATATCACTGCGCCCATGGTACGTTTGCAACTTGCCTTGATTATTACGCCAGATGAGAGTGTAGTTCCGTGTTAAATCAGCCTAGAAAAACGGCAGGTTTCATTTTCAGTTGGTCTTATTGCACTTTCTAACTTGAGAAGAGACACGTTTTAAATGGGAAAATTACCAGAAATCTTAGTCACTTGTAAGCATGATGCTAGCAGGCAAGAAGCTAAACAGAACAGAAACACAACTGCTGTTGTTTGTGAAGCGGTAATACTGAGACTGTTTGAATTACCACAGCATTAAACCAACCCAGGACAACATTGAGACTAGACACTGCCACACTGTAACACTGAATCTTGATGAAATAACATACACTATATTGCCATACTGTATTTACTGTATATGACATTAGTGCATCATGTGCTGATAAATGTGTGTAACGTGAGGTATCAGACTTCATCTCAACTGGCTCATACAGGAGCCTGTTAAATGTTAATGATTACTTTTTTTTATTCGGAATTCTGATTGTGCACCTTGAGCTGAGCTTGGCTTGCCTTTCCGTCTCAGGGTTGCATTAGAAACCCACACATAGAGCACATGGTTATAATTTGCTGGAGAGGGCAAATTAAAAATGTACTTTTCAAAGAGTATTTTCCTCACTTTCCCAATATCTTAACCAATGTGTAGATCACCGCATCATAACACACACACACACACACACACATACTGTGTGCACACACAGCCCTGAAAGGAAGCGCAGGAGTGCTACAGTAAACCTTAAAACTGAAAGTAATATGTTACCTATTAAATGAGATAGGCTACGTTTATCACACCCTGCAGTGAGCACTGAATGACCTGCTGCAGTACACAAGAGAAAGATATACAGTAGGGAAAGACTCCTTGCTTTGGTACTAAATATTGAGGTATACTTATGGGTAAGACTTAAATTACATTACTGTATGTTAATCATAAGTTGTAATTCAGCTACCGTAGGGTAATTAAGCATGGGAGATTACTACACATAAGAATTGTTTAGCAGATCTGATCTTGCCCTTACGGTCCATGCATTTTAGCATTGTATTCTTTACTTGATGTGGGAGTAACAAGTGAAGAACTTACAGTATCAGTCTGACTTTTGGTGTCCGGTGCTAAAAGTAACATTTATTGAAGGGACACTGTCCTCATTGTTCTTTCTCTGGGCATGTACTGTATCTCTCTCTCTCTCTCTGTGTGTGTGTGTGTGTGTGAGAGAGAGAGAGAGAGAGAGAGAGAGAGAGCGAGAGAGAGCGTGTGAGAGAGCAGTGATGATAGTAGTGCTTTTGTATTCTGTCCTCATACATTTATACTCATTGATAGACTGTCAACATGACAACTGGTAAGAAACAAACATCAGGTTCAAATTAGAAAGTTTTCAGAGGAAAATGTGTATGACAAGATAGTATGGTTTCTGGCATATCAACAACTGTGCAACAGGCAAAAGACTGTTGGCAGTTTATTTGTGATCAAAGATGATGTGGGCAGCGCGCTGGTACTCAAAAGCCAATAATCAACAGACAACATTGTTACTGTATACACATTGTTTGCAGGAAATGAATCATGTATCTTACCATTTCAATACCTCATGTGATTTATTGTTTAGAAATGACTTATGATTTTACCCTCTGAAAATAAAATTGCCATCTTCACCATTTGTAAGGTGCTACCAATGACACAGTGTGATTTTAATGACCTACATGTTGTTGATAGTACTTCATTTCATGAATACTGCATTGAATTGATGGATAATGCAATCTGTATCTCATAGCTATGACAGTGACCTGGATGTGTCTCATTGTGCTTGCCACATGCAGAGAAGCCACTGCTGCAGGTACTGTGCTCCACATCATATTCTATGGCTGCATTAGAAACTGCATTAGAAACGATGCTTTTAATTACAGATGAATTACAGATGAATTCAGCTTATTCATGCCATCATTTAAATCATTGTTTTAGTTTATTTCAAATAATTAAGGTAGCCTTAAAGGATAACTTTCGCCAAAATGCATATGAGTCAAAGTTTTGTTTAAAAGCATAATTACCTCGGAAGCGTCAACTTTTAAGGCTGTCTGTGTTGTCGTTTCTGGGTGAAATGGCATTTTGAAAGGGTTAATATTATTTTGATACATGATTTTGTCAGAATCACTTTTTTTTTAAATACTAAGAAGGCAAAACATTAAACTTTGATCGAAGTATCATCAGTGTCTCTACACATGAACTTGAGCATTGAGAACATTGTTACACAGAGTTTACTAAAAAAAGAAGGTTTTGGGCCCCAGCTGTGGCACAACTGGCAGGGGCACCTGCACCGCACTCCGGCGACCCGGGTTTGATTCCCAGCCCGTGGTCCTTTCCGGATCCCACCCCTGCTCTCTCTCCCATTCACTTCCTGTCACTCTCTACTATCTCTATCAATAAAGGTATACAAAAAGTACACTTAAAAAAAGTGGTTTTGGACAAGGTGTGTCCTGCATTGGCAGGCCCTCTAGTGTTGCCCTACTTCTCATTAATAATAGAATTAGAACAACAGGCGAACCTAGGGCCTAGGGCAAACAAAGGGATAAAGCCAGCCCTGGGCATCCCACAAGTTGGATTTGCTCCAAAGAGTACATTAGGTTCATCCTTTGTCTATGGTACACATTTCCAGGACATTTCCCAAAAGCTGGGCCAGCAGGCTTTGCCTTCTTTAATTCTTCTAACAAACTAATCAACAACCCAGTGGGTCAACCTGGGCTGAAAACATTCCCTCCTTGGCAGAGGTAATAATCATGGCAAGCTCAGCTAATCTAAGATATGTGTTGTGATTAATCCTCTCCTCGGTGCCAGAGGGATTTGCAGTGCAGACTCCAGAGAAGTCCGTCTCAGCTCCGTACGGCTCCTCCGTCACTCTGCCCTGTGGAATCTCTCCAGCCACCAGTGCAGTGGATCTGGAGGTGCGCTGGCACCGACCCAATGGGTTCAACACGCCGGTTCTGCTCTACAAGAACAAAGCGATCCAGGATCAGGCTGCAGACCCTCAGTACAGGGGCAGAGTGTCTCTGACTGGGCAGCTGGAGAAGGGGAACGTGTCCCTGAGGCTGGAGAACTCAACGCTGGCAGACCGAGGAGAGTTTGTGTGCTACATCAAGAGTCCCGTATGGTATGACACGGCTGCAGTGAACCTGACATTAAGAGGTGAGTGGATCAGGGTGAAGCTGAGAAAGTGCATATCAGGAGATTCACTCCTTAAAGCGGAAAGAGGAACAATCAGGGCTGTATCCACTTATTATGACCGCTGCTAGCGTTATAATAAGTGCTAGGAATTCCTGCTAGGAATTTTTCCGTCATCGATTCTGAATTTTTGGTCAACGATTCCCGGGACACCATAACACCGGGGCACATGAAACTTGGTGGGTACTATGTAGCCCCAGTAGACTTATGCGAAAAAAAAAAAAAAAAGTCCCCGGGGGTCACTCCCCCCCGCACTGCCCCCGCCCGAAGCCCAAAAATGACAGTTTTTCCTACATAACTACCTGAACCGTGGCAAAATGTTTATGGTATGTTGGTCTCAAGAGCTCGAATCAACTTAGCTTATAACCAGTCATTTGTGATTTGCACCCCCATGGTAAAAATTGAAAATGCAATGTAATATTGCTTTAATTGCCCCTATCTTCAGATGAGATGTTATGAACTGCACCAAATTTCATGTGTATGATTAACCTGTGACTTGACATTATTTCCATTCACAAAGTTCTGAATTCTTAAAAACTGAATTGGTTATAACGTGTTAATGCATTAATTCCTAACAGCTAAGTTACCGTTACACAATTATGACCTTCAACAATCGCAAAAAAAAAAGTTTGCCTACAAAAGAGCTACCATCTTTGCCCAAATAAGGAGATCCGGTATCTTGAGATTTTTTCTATGGGAAAATAACATGGGGATTTTCAATAATCGCACTTGTTAAACTCTCGCGGGGATGATGACATTTGAAATGCAGACATTTTTCACTACACAGTTTTGTCCACTGCCGTCTAGTGGATAATGTGATCTTCGGCAGGTGAAGACGGCATACTTTGATCTTTGCTACCCCAAAGCTAACTTACAATGCAACTTGCCATAGGCAGTTAGCTTCAATTAACTCCCGGATCTCCTTATATGGGCAAAGAAGGCTAGCCTGGTCCTGACCATCCCATAATACTACCATTTCATTTCGTATTATGGTCTGGAATTTCTTTGCTCTGAAGCGCTTGCAGGAAGCGGGAAGTAACGCCCAGTTCTGGTTTGAATTGATTGGACAGCTCTCACCCAATCGGCGATAGTTACTCATAACAACATAGCGCAGGCGTTTAACGTCATCGTCACGAGCGCCCTCCCCCTTTCGCCCCCACCAACCCGTCTCTTCGTTTATTGGCTGCTTTCTGGAGGGGGGGCGTTCTGTTACAATTCTACCGAGCAGAATGCTCCACAGAGGAGCACGGCCAGACTCGTAGTGGAGGCAATCCTTGGCCGGAAGTACGTGGATGGCTCGCGAGGCTAAAAGAAGGCAGCTTTGGAACCTTTTTGTAGGCGAACTTCAGAGGTCTATGTTAGTAACATCACAATATAATTATGTTGATTATAGGCCTAGTAGCTGCTATGTTAATTCTGTTGACATGAATGTGATACAAATACAGAATTAACTTACTTTATACAGGGAAGGAGAAGGAGAAAATGTTGACGAGTCTGTCCTTCAGTGTCAGAGTCATCCAAAAGATGGCGGAATCAAAAATTGAGACGTTAGAGCCTCGATTTCATGTAACCCAATGCATTGAGTTACTATTTCTAACCCAAGGCTGGGTTAAACCAACCCAAAACATAATTTTGATGACTTGACCCAGCAGTTGGGTTCCTTAATTACCGCATTGTACTGATCAAGTGACGTGTGTGCAGAGAAGGTGTAGTGATACAATGATGCAATGATACGATGCAAGGTATAAATGTGTGTGTGAGAAACAACTGATTGTCTCTTGGGTGCACAGACTTTGTTTCTGCATCCTGATTGCCTGATGAGACCTTTCTGTGTAAAGATTAATAAACTACTAACAAGAAAGACCAAACCTTATAAAACTTAACCTTAAATTTCCTCCACACATCTTAACACCTTTTCGCGTTGCATCATCATCGCTGCAGCATCGTTTCGTGTGTGACATCCCTAACAGATATAGAGCTGTTCTGTCACGTAGAATAATTAGACTAATAATTTATAAGAAATGAAATAACAAATAATCATATAGGATACAGTTGTCGCCTATTTTGCCCCTTCCTGTTTGGTGTTGGAGTGAGGTCACTATTGGTTTTTAATGTTCACGTCACTATTTGCATGAGCCGCGACTGACAAGACTTCCGATAATATCAAACATGTTTGATATTGTCGTAACGGCAAAACTAGAAAAAGACTGACTCCGACGGACTTAAAACCGCTAAAATTGGCACCTTACACTACACGATTTACTTGACGGGAGCACGCCATGATTCCAGTACAACTTCCATGATTTCCACCCGATTTTGGAAATGTAGTCGCCGACTGTTAAAACAGACCAAAATCGTACAATGTAAGGCAGCCTTAACTTACAATTCATGGGTTTCGTCAGGTGCCTTTCCACAGGTCTATAAAATCAAGCACCTTGATTAGCAATGCAGACTACAAGGGGTGCCTCTCATTTTGTGTTCTATACATCCTCCGTTCCTTCCTTGATCCTCTTCCTCACATAAAGAATGATGGGGTGGCAACAATGGGATAGTCTATCCAGTATAAGTTATAGATCAGTGGGAAGGAGTGTGGAGGACCGAGCATCGAGGAGAGATGTTGAGAGGCACCCATGGTGCTTGATTAGTGCTTGATTAATACACCTGTGGAAAGGGACCTGATGAAACCCATGAATTGTTAAGTTCAGCCCACATGATACCCACTGAGCAAAAAGTGGTCCAAAATACGTCAATAAGACGTGGTCGCCGTACTCCAGAACACGTCTTCAGAGTAACCAGAATGAAAGTTTTAATATGTCTTTTCTGGCACGTCAAGAGGAGACTTTTGAAAGACTGAATTGTTGAACATCCAGAACACGTCCTCAGAGTAGCCAGAATGACATTTTTTAAGACGTCTTTTCTGGACGTTCAATAGATGTGTTGTTTTGGGGGTGATAGGCGTCATTTGAAGACGTCTGAAAGACTGAATCATTGAACATCCAGAAGAGGTCCTCAGAGTAGCTAGAATGAACGTTTTTAAAACGTATTTCCTTGACGTTGAATAGATGTGTTGTTTTGGGTGTGATATAGGCGTCATTTGAAGACGTCTTCATTGAACATCCAGAAGACGTCCTCAGAGTAGCCAGAATGAAAGTTTTTAAGACGTATTTCCTGGACGTTGAATAGATGTGTTGTTCTGGGTGTGATATAGGCGTCGCTTGAAGACGCCTGAAAGACTTAATTATTAAACATCCAGAAGACGTCCTCAGAGTAGCCAGAAAGACAGAACGTCTATTTGGAACTAATTTTGGCTCTCTATAGACGTCCCGAATGGGGTCAGGCTGGACTATTGTCCCAGTGTCATTTATCAACTAATTTTGACTGTAAAATAGACTGGACAGACCACTGTTTTTTGGACGTCCATAGACGTTGCTTGCTCAGTGGGACATGTTTTCATTTGGCAGACATTTTTATCCAAACTTACAGCAATATACATCAGATTCAGTGCAGTGGAGACCTTAGGAATTACCACTGTGTCTGTCCATAGGACTAGAGGATGCAGTGTCTACATTATAAGTACTAGTCCAAGTGTGGTAGGAGGAGGAAGTAGTGGAAAGAGGAGGTAAAGGAGGGTGGAGAGGGAGGTGGAGAAGAGGGAGGAAAGCAGTATCTCATTTCACTTGCTTCTTTATGTCTGCATCAGTGGTGGGGTCTGCTCTGGACCTGTCTATAACTGAGACAGGTGAAGGACAGGTGAATGTTACCTGTGCATCAGCCGGTTGGTCTCCAGAGCCTGAGCTCATCTGGACACATGGAGAGGGGGGGGAAGTCTCTGCGCACCGCAGAGAGCTTTCTACAGGTACAGTAATCACGCAAGTTATCATATCTAATGGAATTAGAGAGTCTGCAATTGTCTGAAATTCACCCTATAAGGCGTGAGTCTCATATTGTACACACATAATAATGATGATGACTAAAGTTGGACCTACAGGATGTACAGTATGATCCTTCCACTTTTCATGTCCCTCCCAGATGATGCTGGTTTAATGGGAGTGAGTTCCTGGCTGCTCTACTCTTCCTCTGAGTCAGAGTGGCTCTCCTGCTCTGTGGGTGTGTCTGATCAGGAGAGGAGAGAGGGCCGGATCTTACCGTACATCTCCAGAGGACAGACACCAGACACAGCAGCCCAGTCCGGTAGGTGTACATTACATCATCTAGTGGTTTTAATGTTATTCTGTCAGGGTTGGGTGGTAGGGTTTAGACTCAAATGCACAACAAGATGCTTGCAGATTAACTCAAGGGAATTGTACTGAACTGATAGAACTACAGAAAATCATCCTGTTTTTCAATGTCATGGGACAACAAACTTTCTATTGGAATGGCCATGTGTGCAGGCATAAAGTATATGCGGGCACTGCACTACAGTAGTATTGTCTACTTGTATGAAAGTCTGATGTCTGCTGAAATCTGTATATTTACTGAATGTGTAAATGTATTCAACATAATATAAATAATAGAAAAAGTGTTTTTATTGTCATGTCAGGTGATTGGACTGCTGCCTTCTTTATCACTCTGCTGCTCTTGTTGACTCTGCTGATTGGGATGTTTATCCTGTTCAAAAAAGGTAAAGGATTTATCTTATTTTTGTGTGATAACACTGGGTAATGACACATACAGCTCTGGAATAAGAGATGTCTTCCTATGAATGCTGAGTGAAAAAATAATTTATTGACAGTCATTTGCAGTCAAATTTGCAGTGGTCTCCTAATTTTGAATATGACCCTCAACTCATTCGAATGTCACTCAGCAACTGTAGGATGACAAAGAAAATGTGCAGTGGTCTCTTAATTGTTTCCAGAGCTGTATATTTATTAGCCTGGATGCCAGACCGAAGTTTAGCCCCGCCTCCATTCTTTTTCTGCAGGGAACTTCGGTCTGGCACTGCTCCGTTCAGCTGCTACTATTCGAGATACAGATCTGTTCGGACCAATCACATTTTACAGGGCGGGCTTTACGTGATGATTGACAGATGAACAGCAGTGACGTTCACGGCTGCATGCGTCCTCGTTCGACGAGTTGAGTGTGAGACCATGTTGGCTTAGGTTGATTTTGATTGCAACAGAAACGCTATGGCTATGAATGCATAATTTGTTCATGCAGTTTGGCCTTTCGTTTATCTTAGCTATTGAAATGGAGGTTTTATCACGGATTCGCACAACTATTTCTGAACACTTAGACCAACGAGGATATGTGGGAAAACTTCAGTTTCACTTTCACCAAGTTAAAACAGCATGTTTGGGTGATGTTGTTCCGTTTGTTTAAAAATGTCTGTTTGCTCGTTGGGTTAACGACACACTTCCCCAGCTGTTCATTGCATACAGTTTGAAGGAATTATTTTTAAAAACGAAGGAGGATGTTTTCCAATGCCTACCCTGCTACATATTTCTGTCTTAGATTTCGCAGATACTGACAGCCAATAACTTGTTCTGTTTGGTTTGGTCTATCCAATGAGTGCAGAGCTGTATCGATTGAATCACGCCCCATAATCGCAGCTGAATGGAGCAGTTTCAGACTCATATTCTGATAAGAATTGAGTATGACGTCGTCAGGCTATATATTTATACATATGTCCTGTGAAAGTGAATAAGATACATGCCCCAGTGTCCCTTTTACTGAACTACATCTTCAATTCTCCAGGTGTAATCAGGTTCAAGCATTCTGTCAATTTACCACCACCATTTGAGCGTTTTTTTGCCCCATGGGTCAAGAGCGTTCAGAATGGTAAAGAACTTCACGGGATCAGTGGAAACAATTCTAAACAATTATTATAAATACAGTTTTACTTTACATTATAAATAATTATTAATTTATATGTTTGTTACTCCATCTGTTTTGGCTGAAGATGGAGAGAGCCCTGCATGCATTGGTGCAGGTACTGTTGATGTTGTTCTGTTCTTGTTTGTGTCTTTGTTGTTATAACTTAAACTTGGACTGCGTGGTTAAAAGATGTCACAGATCTAATCATTTCATTGTTACTTTTCAGAGAAGTCTTTACTGCCTGAAGGTATTTCATCTTACTACACTGGAAATAACTTGCCTGCTTCACCTTACCGTCCTTAGAGCATATCTTGCATGGAGTCCACCGAATATTGCAACAACATTCACTGCATCACTCTTCTGATTTTAAAAGGTAACATGGAAGTGAAGCATGAAACAAGCAAGCAGACAATGAAACAAGCAGACAAAACAACAAACACAGAAGTGACAGGTAGTACCGACCAAGTTCATTTAAAATATGTACTACAGTGTTGATCAAATGTTTACATGTTTCTCTCTCATACCCAGCAATGGCAGAGAAGGACACAAACACAATTGATGTCCTCCTTCTGACACCAGGTGCATAATTCACCCTCGAGCATATATGTATCACAGTTGATACTTTAATTGAATTTGAAAAGCAAATGTTGTTTTTGTGTTTTAGAATGGGACTTATTGAAATCTCATACAGGTAACGTCTTGACAGAAACAATTAATCATTTGAGTTCAATTATATTGAGAATGTGTCTTGTCTATAAGTATCACTGCGTTACTTGTTTCAGTTAAGAGCATCAGTATGGACACCAACACTATCCCTCCCTTTCTGGAGGTGAACGATTTGGGGAAAAACAAAGAAGTGATGTGTCCTGATCCTCTGAAAGTCCAGGCCCATGTGAACAGGTCACACCATGTTCTATGTGTGGAGAGATTCAGCTCAGGACAGCACTGCTGGGGGGTGAAGATTTGGGAGAAGGATATAATAAAGCCCAATGACAAAAAAAGAGAGAAGCAGTCGTGGTATGTGGGGGTGTGCAGTGACACAGCAGAGCGCATTAAAAAAGTCCCTTTAACCCCAAGGAACGGCTTCTGGGTTCTTCAGTATGAGAAAGGAACTGGACTCTTTGCCAACACTGACCCTCCGACTCCAGTGCAGGTGTCAACAATGTTTAAGAAGCTGGGGGTGTTTCTGGACTGTGACAAACACACTCTGTCCTTCTATAATGTCAAAACTAAATCACACCTGTGCACCTTCGATAATGTGAGAGCTACCAATGCTGACACTGAATCACACCAGTGCACCTCTAAGAATGTGAGACCTCCTAACAGCCTGATTCCTCTGATCAGTCCTGGAGTCAGAGACTCTTTGGTCATGAGAATACGCAGAGATGTAGAGGAGAAAAAAGAGAAAGATTAAATAAAAGAGGAACCCAAAGCAAACCATTAAAGGGACACTTCACCGATTAGTATTAAGCTTTGTATTTTTAGAAAACCAGTCATGTTTTTGAATGGTCATGCATCATTCCCTCAGTTTGCCTTGAAATGGGAGAAATACGGATTTCATTGAAACCCATGAATAGGACTTCCTGCTTTCAATGATGTAAAATGATGATTTTTACATCATTGAAAGCAAGAAGTCCAACATTGAAATCCGTATTTCTCCCATCTCAAGGCAAACTGAGAGAATGATGCACGGCCATTCAAAAACATGACTGGTTTTATAAAGATACAAAGCTTAATGCTAATCTGTGAAGTGTCCCTTTAATGAGGAGAAAGCCAAATAGCCAAAGGCAACATTGGGTGCCATCAGACACTCCAGAACCAGATCTCAGTGTAACAGTGTTACAAAGTAAGCCTCATGGTTGAATGTTTAACATATGTGCAAGTGTAACTGTATTCATGTCTGGTCTTCAATTGATCATGTTATAGTGAGCAGCAGACTGACTGCATTATCATTGCAATCTGAAGTACCTGCCACAGCTGTATAATCCAGCCGGTCCTATTGTAAGATGTCTGCTTCCTCCTTCCACGGCTGCTGCTTTTCCTCTCCTTCATCCTCTGTTCTATTCTATCCTTCACCATTGATCACTATCTCAGGTTTGAGTTGATGTCATTTTCAGTCACATGCATGCAGGTTTAAAAGGTTTATGCGATGCATTTGATTTGTTGGTGTCAAATTGGTTTCAACTAGTTTATTCAATTGTTATTTACTGTAACTGACGTAAAAAAACATTTAGGTTTTTAACTTTAACATTTAAGTTGACCATTAATCATGTTAATAATAAACCAGGCATTCATTATTCATTCATCTGACTCCTCGATCCTGACATCTACAGAGCTGCCAACTCTCACGCTTTCGGCACACGAATATGGTCTACTGTAGGCCTAGGCCACAGTGGCCCTTCTTAGTGCCATATACCGTTGGGGAGTTTTAAAAGGAACGAAACGAGTCTCAGCCCAAAATCAGATTCTGTTTTGCGTGAGAAAATGGATGTATGGCGTGAGTGTGTGTGTAAACAGGCAAAATCGTGTGTCACACGCCGAAAGCGTGAGAGTTGGCAGCTCTGACTAGGTATGTTGTGTCACAAATCATAGGCCTATCGTTAATTAAGAACTCACTCTCTTAAACTTAACATCTTGAAAGACATCAGTTTGTGTGGGTGAACTTGATTAGCCTACATGTTAACTTAGACTAACTTGTTGCACTTTTGTTGCACTGTTTTGTTTGCTGGAACGTGTGGATAAATAACTTCTGGAGAGAGCTAAATCGCTTACTAAAATCATAAAGGAACATTGCAAGACACTCATCTCTTAGGCTATATGATTCCCTGAAAGATTTTCTTCGACTTGTTACTGTTTTGAACATGTAATTTATCTAATGACACAGAACGCATCCACATATACTTGCATCCACATATCCTTGTCATGCAACTTTTCACTCGCGTAAAACCGTGAGTTTGGCCCAATCCCAATGTCAGCCCTAAAGACTAAGAACTAAAGACTCACAGACTTAATTGATCTCAGGTGCTAAGTGAGTGAGTGTGTGAGGCCACATAGGCTCAGATAGGTATTTGGGATTGGGACAGCACTTCACGAGATCACATGTGCCTTGGCGATGTTTACTAACAAAGACGTTGCTAACATTTGCACCATGCACGTGTGTCGTGCGTGCTGTTGTTTACCTTCATTTCCGGATTTTTTCTATGATCTCCGCGGTAAACGTCACAACACTTTGAACTGTGGGTAATTCCCTTAGGTTAAGTCTGCACCGATGCAGACTCACGGAAAGGGCTCGGTAAGTCTGTACTCAAACCCTTCCGCCCGTTGTAATTCGACATTGGGACAGCCCTAAACCCTTACGAATTTCGCGAGAACGCGCACCAAAGTCCGTGAGTTCGTGAGTCCGGACATTGGGATTGGGCCATAGAAAGCTACCTCACGTAGGCTATTTCTTAAAGCGACAGGCACTCAATTACACACTCCATAATGCTCAATTAGACCTAGGCCTACACACCATTTAAACATAGGCCTATGAGTAAGTGTAATAGTCTTGAAATCAGTACACAAATGACTAAACATTTTAAGCTACTACTAATTATGCAGATTGTAAAATACTCAACATTATCAACAAAATATGTGCAGTTATGAATTCCATATGATATAAAAACATAATTTTCTGTGTGTGTGGAGGGTCGAGCAGAATCTTAGATGGCCACTGGTGTGAATGATCACACAATATTCAATATTAGGTTACTGATGATTAAATCACCAAATAGCCTACACAAAAAATGTTTTTTAAAAAGCATCGAAAAAGTATCGAAATCACAATTCTGGACTTAGTATCGGGATCAAAACAATAATTTTGGTATCGTGATGAGTGCGGGACAAACTTTTGGTCACCCCCGACAGAATCTCACTCCAAGGTTTTTTGAAAAGTTGGCAGCTCTGCATCTAACAGTTGGCCTATGCTGGTAGTCTATAGGTAATTTCAGTCCCATAACATTCGAAATTTAGAACCGTCTTCTAAACAAACTTTCAGCACACATACAATGTTGCCAATGCTTCATAAGTGATGCATTAGACAACAGTACAACGTCTCGTTTTACCACCATTGCTGACATTTAAATATGACAGTGGAGACAACCGGAGCTGCAACGACACCGGCTCGGCTGAATTGTCCGCTATTGTTTTCAAATTTGAAAAACCTCCACGACGTCCCTGGTCCCTCCCCTACCGCTTTTTAGTCAAGATGGCGTCCATTTAGTGCGAGTAGAGCATAGACATAAAAGAGTCCATCGTTCCACACTGGACTTTTTGACTGTTTTTAGGGGGTCATCCAAGTACCGTCAGTGCACTGACTTTTTGTGTTATCTACTCTATCTACTTAAAACTAAGTGTTCGAAGGGTAGAAGTAGGCGGAATGAGACATAGCCATGTGCGCGTATGTGTGTGTGTGTGCGCTTGTTTCTGTGTGTGTGTTTGTGTGCATGTGTGTGTATGTGTGCGTGCGCGTGCATGTGTGCTTGCGTGTGTGCGCATAGAGCTCCAGTGGGGTCAGTCTCCAGGGGTGCATGGATGTGTCCTCCTCACTCTGGCTGAGGGGAATCCTGCATGGAGCAGAGGATGGAGCAGGGGCGGAGTGGTACACTAAAATCCACCGGGAATATTCTGACCACACCGGCCCCCTACCCACCGCCAGCCAACTGCCGGCCCAACCGACCCATGCCTTGAGCATGACCACCTTCTGTATATTATAAACACAAACAAAATGTTGGCTAAATCTAATAGTCAATGTATTTTTAAAATCTGGATGATGGTCCTTACTAATGGCCACTAATGATCATCAAATCCAAGTGTCAGTCAAAGATTATTAAGCCACTGATTTGTTTGAAATGTACGCTACATGAGTTAACTAACTATAGTTAGTAATTCCGTCTAGCAATAGTAACGTGTGACAATGTTTTTCATTCTGTCAAATTTACCTGCACTCGTTGATGGCCGTGGACTACGGAATAAATCTGTTATTCTTGAGCATTCTTCTTAATTCTGCTTTTCAGCCCCCTTTCTCTTATCTCTTCTTGCCTTCCATATAAATTAAGCAAGCACCTGCTAATTCGTTCACTATCAAAACGCTACTTTCACTAATACAGGCAAAAGGGCCATGCCATTAGAGGAGGCACCGCTCATCCCCCTACATTTCTGTAATAGACTTGACCTAGCAAACGTATTTGTCATTCCCAGGAGGCTTTGCTGTTCTATTCTGAAATATTTTTTTTATTTGTGACCAAAAGAGTTAAATAACACTTTAATAATATAAAGAATTAAATCAAGACACCCAAAGGCTACACAAAAATGCACTGATGAGAGATAACTGAGATGAATAGGCCTGTAATTAGTATGTAGGGTAAGCATGACTAAGGTAGGCTATATATCGCAACTACATTGGTTTATATAGTGGTTGGCGTATAGTGCGCGATAATTGAGCCTTGGGTGAATTCTTAGGGGCAGATGCACATCATTTAAAATCTTACGACAATAAATTAATTGTGATAGTACTGGTGGCCCCTCAGGCACGTCATGGGCCAGCTCAAGTGTAACATTAGGCCGACCGGCCTGGCGGGAAATGTCCCGAATCCCCCGATTACCATTCCGCCTCTGGGATGGAGGCAGAGGCGGACTCAGCTGCACCTGCACACAGAGACACACAGAAATACATTAGTGTGATGGAGCTCTACCCACACAGCATGTGATACCACTTCAGCACACATTAGTGCATTAGGGCTGGAGTTGTAGCCTGCAGCACAAACACATTCAGAAAACAAGACACATGGCCACGTTTTGCGTTTCTATATTGAGTTATACAGTGAACAATAGAACATTAAAAACATAATACTGTATGATGATGATGTTTTATTTTTAGTAGTAGTAGTATTAGAGACTGACAGAAAATGAAAGGTGGGAGCAGGACTGAGACATGGCTGAGGGCTGAAATCAAACCCTGGTTCATCCGTCTACAACCACATCAATGGTTTACAAACAGATCTACGAATACATGAAGACAGAGTTGCATGGGGTTACAGGGAGGTAGAGAACCTCAGTAAAGGACAAAATTATGCCTTAAGTTATCAACATGATTCATATTGATGCAGATCTGTCTATATAGAGTCTGTGGGGGTTCACCTCATCATTAGTACTCTCCTCAGCTGCTGCTGGTTGTAGTGCATCCTGCACAGTGCTGTATGTGGAGACTGCTGGATCAGGGGACCCTGGAGCTGAAGACAGAAAAACAAGACACACACCAGCACTGTCGGTGAGAAACCATTACTGACAGGAGCTGTATGGACAAATAGATGGATACTTTATTGATCCCCAAGGGGAATTTCAAGATCAAATCTGTTCACAATATCATATCTTCATATGTTTGGTTGTGAGCAGAAGGGAAACAGCTTGGTTACCATGACTTCAGCATCTTCTGCTTGTGATAGGACTGCACCTGTAACTACATGAATATCATCATGATCAGTTCTCTTCCATAGCTGTTGTGTTGCTGATGTGATGTTGATGTTACAAATTGGACAGTTTTCTAATACCCATTAAACCAAGTATAACTAACCATTGCAAACATTCTGTGACAGCTGATATTAGCAAAACATGTATTTAATTCAAATACACACACACACACACACACATACATATATTTGACTGTAGCACCACAAGTGTGTTTACATACAGCAATAACATCAGTTCAGTAAAGACGATCTTTATATATGCTTATCTCTGTATTGCTATATATAAAATATTGTAATAAACCTCCTGGGTAGGGAAAAGGTCCCCCTCTACCGGCCCCCTTTGTCCCCTCCCACAGGTAGACCACTCAGAGAAGCAGCAGACGCCACAATATTTATATGCGATTAAAATGCGATTAATTTCGATTCATTAATTACAAAGCTCCTAACAGAGTCACAGCCCTAGTTATATATACAGTATATTAGGGCCGGGCCTTTAACACGTTAATTAAGATTAAAAATTAAAATGAATGCGTTAAAAAAATGTACGCATTTTTATCGTATTTATTTTTGCACCGCAGAACGTTTCTCACTGGATGAGTTTCAGACGGACTGATTATACTGGAGCACCAACTAACGCGCATGAATTCGGTTCAGACAACAACAAACCACAGTGGCACAGTGAACATGAACAAAGAAGCTGATGTGACCGCGTTGGTTGGCCCCGTAGATGGGAAATTTTGTTACAAAAAAACGAACGGATGGAAGCATCGATAAGAGCATTGTGTGCAAGCTATGCAACAAGGAATTAGCGAGATGCATTGAGTCTGACGTGTCGGAGAGAGAAATCAGAAAATGGCTAAATGACAGGCTTAGACTAATATGGGGGTCTATCAATCTTTCAAGTTCTGATTCATGGATGGACAGATAGATGGATCTGTCATTGACATTTGGTGCACACTAAAAAAATATTGTTGATAAAGATAGGTTTCAACATTCTACAGATTTAAATCAAGTCCTTATTTCAGCACAGATAGCACAGATAGATCACAGCATCATAAAACAGACACACACGCGCGCGCACACACACACACACACACACACACACACACACACACATACACACACACACACACACACACACACACACACACACACACACACACACACACACACACACACACACAGCCTTGAGGGGAATTATAGAGTACAGTAAACCATCAAACTGAAAGTAATATGTTACCTATTATATCAGGTATGCTTACATTTCTAACACACTGCAGTGAGCAATAAATGACCTGCTAAGAAAGAAATAGGGAAAGACTCCTTGCTTTGGGACTAAATATTTAGGTATACTTTAAGGTAAGACTTAAATGACATTTTGTTCATCATAAATTGTAATTCAACTACCATAGGGTAGCCTAATTAAGCATGGACGATTAGGCCTACTACACACAAGAAGTGTTTAGTGAATCTGATCTTGCTCTTATGGCCAATGCATTTTAGCATTTTATTCTTTACTTGATGTGGGGTAACAAGCAAGCATCAGTCTTTGACTTTTGGTGTCTGGTGCTAAAAGTAGGCTAACTCTAAAAGTAAAAGGCCTAAAGCGGGTACAAATATTGGTGCTGTGCCTTTAAGACAGTTTGGGTCTCGGGAACGCCCAGGCTGGGTGAACGAGCGGAGCTGAAACAGAAAGTAACCTGAAGAAATGGTGCCTGGTTGCGTGAACGGTAACGTAGGACTGAACCAAAGTTAGTTAATAGAAACGAAATAATAGTGAAATACAGCCGTATTTTCTGGATATATAAGTCGGTATCACGTTAATATTGTTTGTGTTTTATTTGGTAGTGAAGTCGGACTGCATTTGATTTAAAAGTGAAGTTTACTAAAGTGGGTAAGGTGGCGGCATATGTTAGGCTACACAGAGGACGGCTGGAAGAGCGTGAGGGGTGAGCCGGAGACAAATGTCTGTATCGTTTACTACACTGTAGTGAATTACGTTTATTTTGTTAGATTAGTGTTGGCTCTGGACGAGTGATTGAGGCATACAAACGTGTTACGTTGGAGAAGCTAACTCTTTGCCTGTTCGTCTACAAGAGGAGCCGCCATTACGAGCTTGCGTTGCTGGTGGCTACTAGTGCATCAAAGTTAGAGAAAATTGCCCGGGGAAGGTTCCTGCCCTGCCATTTGTCCGACATCCACATGGTGATCTCGCTGGTTGTGGTAATTACCTCCTTATAACAGTTACACTGACAAAACACGCACACGCACGCTACACACAGCCTGGACAGATCTGAACTGAAAGTGGCGCATACATTCAACTCATTCACATGCACGCCATTCGCACTGTTTGGAGAGAAACAAGACTCAAATTCAAAGGGTGCTTTATTAGCATGACTGTTTGTTACAGCGTTGCCAAAGCTACAGTAATCAATATCACAAAGAAAAGAAAATATAAGTGCATTATGCAATGCATACACATATGAGTGCAAAATAAACAGTAGTGGACTCTCCCTCTCTCACATGGCGCCTGAACTGAACTGAACAGAAACGCGCCTGCACACGATACTGACAGCTAACGTCATTTCACTGACTCTGCACACACTAGCCTGCCTATTTTGAATGTGAATGTCTGATATTCTGTTTTTGATTGTGTTTACTCAGAAATGTACACTGGTTTTCTTAGTTTGGTGTTTTGAAGGAATGTGAATTTAATAGAAATAATAGAATCCTATAAGAAAGTCATTTAAAGTGGATGTCTGTTTAGAGAGGATAAGTGATTGAGAACAGTAGCCCTTTATCTCTGGGATTGTTAATTCATGTCAACACAACGTCAAAGGTGAATTGATGTTTTCTGGTTACCTGTTAAAAAGGTAGTTTTGTAAGCACAACTAAAAGTTATCTAAAAGTGCTGCATTTATCCTTTAGTATCTTAGGAGGAGTAATAAATATTATTTATCTTACAGTGGGTACGGGTTGAGAATGCACCTTCTCAGGGTTGCCAACTCTCACGCTCCCGCCGTGACACTCACGATTTCAGCATCAATCTCACGCTCTCACGCAGACACAAGAAATGTCACGCCAAAATGCATTCTTCTTTTTCTTCAACCCGTTCATAATCAGTTGATGATAAGACCACAGCAGAGCATATTGTAGACATAAGACGAACCTAAGGCATGTATAGGCTCTTTAGATCAATAGCAGGTATAGGTCTAATATCTGTCTACAACATTCTCAGTGCAGAGAAATTATTTGCGGCGGGCGAAGTGCAAAATGCGCACCATTCGTTTCTGTCGGATTGCTCACGAAGTTCACACTGATATGAATGACACTTGACAATGCGCGATCTTTCCGACGGCAGCCTATTATTAGGCTAAATTAATGCAATTAATTTGTATAATAAGCCATTCCCGAGTAGCCTAGCCTATTCCAGTTTTTAAATTGCAATAGGCCTACATTTCTACTTGTTCTCCAACTTCAGGCAGTAGCGCCCAAAAATAGTTAACCCTATGAGCCCGACGGACGCCAAGTGCGTCAAAAAACACAACCATTCTTCTCTGTTACATTGCTCCGCGATTCTTGTGTTATAAAAGCAGACGAAGTGACAAACAAATGTCATATAGCTATTACTCTCGTTTGATTTACTCATGAAACAGCTATCAGAACGATATGGCACGCATGTCAGATGAAAGAGGAGAGTTAGAGCTATCCACAGATACCAAATACAACCTTCTAGGCCATAAAACAGACGAAGTGACAGCAAAATAATAACTTCATTTAGCTCCACTTACCCCATGTTTTTGTGTGGCATAATAGCCTACCGGTATGTTCATAATCCAACGTTATCATGTGTTTCTCTATGGCACGTCACGTTCATAATACGGTTTTGAGATCCTATAGCAAACTTCTGTATGGTATCGATTCAAGACTCATATTGCATCCAAATTTGTTTGACAAATAAACACTTTTTTGCCTTTACTTTGTTCATTCCAATGCAGTAAAAAAAATATTATAGAGAATCATCATCTGTGCACGTCATGTGCGCTACCACGCAAAAAGTCAGGTCAGATCAGCTAGTGTCACAAATATGGAGCGCAAAAAGTATCAAAAAGTCATTTCTCATCACTAAATAAAAATGGCCATTTATTTCTGGAAGGCACACACCACATATTTCTGTGAATTGCTCAGCCCCAAAGTATACCTCCACCATGGTTCTTATATTGCCATTTGCAGGACGGTCAGGCCTACACAACCATGTAAGTGATGTCGAGCTGTCAGCTTGCTGTGGTGAGATACACGTCAAAATGTAAGAATTTGTATAGTATGCTTTTTACATTTTTATTATTTAAAAATCTAAATCAAATCAATGCAAGTATTTATACATGATATTGTGGCAGATCTGGGTAGCCTAGACTGTGCTGAAAAAAAACAATATGTAACATGTGTGAATGGCACTTACAGTGACCAGGATAAATGCTTCTAACTAGAGGTAGTGAAAATGCCCTTAAAACAGCTTAGGGCTCATAGTTAACTAGGCTATACTGCTCTTCCATTTGTTTTTTTTTTTTTTACTAGAAAACAAACATTAGCATCCCAAATCAAATCAAGAAATATTAAAATTATTGACTGATTGTCAATATCAAAACAATTGTGCCTAAATATATGGATGGATAGATGGATAGATAGCCTACAGAACATCTATGATTCTGTAAATAGCTATATTGTATTGGATGAGTTGTATCGGTCTACAACACCACTAAATGACATTGAGAAACCCATACTGGTATATTATAGGCTATTCACCTGTGTAACAACCATATGTTATGTTGTGGTCTAGCCTATGGGCCCGTGTGTCTGGCAAGGGGCCTGCACTTAAAGATTGTGCCAATACTTTTTGCACCCATTTTCACCCAAAGTTGGCAACCCTGCCTTCTCCCGCGGGACTCCCGAAGAGATCCCGCAGGCCGTCAAGCCGATTTTTTTCGAGGCTAAGGCAATGTACCCAAACAACCACCAGGTGTCAGAAAGTTTCATCTCGCATTTCAACAGCATTTAATGATGAAGACCGCATATCCGTTAATAGTCGACTGACTCCTTAATATCATTTAATCATTACAATGAAGGTGATGACTGGCGAAATCATTCAAACGACGTTTCAATGAACCATTGTTGAAATGAATGAAAATGGTTATAGAAAATCGCCTACAGCCTAACGCCGACACAGCTGATTTTTTGATTCATTCTAAGCTGTTTTGATGTAGGGGATGGGTAAACTGGCGCGCTACAAACATGCTACCAATCAAATGTAATATTAGTAGGACTAGCCTACTTAGACACTTTAGTCATAGGCAACGTTGCCATGTTAACTTGGGCTAGAAGTGCTTGCTTGTGGTGGCGCTCCTGTCCGCTGCTTCTCCCGAATTGTGTGGCAAATTTGTCAACAATCAGCTTAAATGTCAAATCATATTTATTTCTCTTTGTCGCCATGGTATTGGAGGAAACGCGGAGAAACGAGATGGTCCGTCCTCGTATTTTTTCTTCGCGTTTCGTTATAAGAAATATATAAGTAATAGTTAAAGTCTTCTTCCGTATTGAACAGATACGGGACGCTCTTTTGTTCCGTATTTTAAGGAACTACTCAATGCACACACACTACAATGAAAAACACACAAAGAAAACACTAAACATATAGCCTACAACCTAATGACACTTTAATGCAGCGTTTCTCAAACGATGGGCCGCGAAACGTGGAGACTGCTGCTGGTCCGCGAGACATGGAGTGAAATTAGGTCCGGTGCTTCATCTGATCATTTGCTGCGCAATTGACCAAGCAACCACGGACCGACAGAAAAAGAAAGCAAACGTTGCTGCTATCGGGAGGAAATGCTTGCTAATTTGATGTGTTTAAACATAGAGCCATACAATTAGGTGTGTCTGTTATTATGATCATTTTCGAGCAAAACTGCTTGTCCATAGCTCAGTGACAGGTGTTAATAGCCTTGCCATAAGCACTGCTGTGGAATGCAGGTGCTTCTTTTATTATGCGGTTAGAGCATAAGCGCTTACTCATATAGACTATAACTCAGGGACAGGTGTAAAACCACCAACTGGGATGAATCGAAGGGCAAGCAAGCACTGCCACACAACGTGAAGGCCTTTGTGTTGTCAACACTAAACAGAAAGTTTCCTACGATGGGGAGAAGTGGCCGCAAGGACTGCATCGATAAGATCAACGAATGCCTTCGCAAGCCCCGAAACACCGGCGATACATTTTCTTTCCTTTAATTCAATAAAAAACGTAGGTTACGAATGTAACTATGGATCTGTGAGACCGAGGGATGACCGTCACTACGGTCTAAAAAGGAATGATCAACTTCGTTCTGCCTATCACCGAGACCATATGTCAAAATAGTCATGTCCATGACCTCCGGAAGCAGAACGACTTGCGTTAATAAATAGCAGAGAATGCTCCCGGGTCAGTCTCCTATCCCTGAACGCCTCAGAATGGTCCGAGCGACAAGGATAGTGACGGTCATCCCTCGGTCTCACAGATCCATAGTTACATTCGTAACCTACGATCTGTTTCGACCTCACTCTGACCGTCACTACGGTCTAAAAATGGATGACACATACCAAAAGGGTCGCGAGGAACCCAGAATCAATTATTAAAACCTCGCTCGGTCACGGACATGAGGGCGGCATCGCCGACTGGAGGCGGGCGAGTGACATCCACCCTGTAAAAACGGGTAAAAGTGCATGGCGTCGACCATGAGGCCGCTGCACAGATATCGTCCGCTGCTACACCCCTAAGGGCAGCCCAAGACGTAGCCATACTCCTGGTAGAGTGAGCCCTCATACCAGAAGGAACCGGTATTCCCTGCGCCCTGTATGCATGGGAAATAACCTCCACCAGCCAATGCGAGAGTCTCTGCTTGGAGAGTGGAAGCCCCTGCCTTGCTGTCCCATAACATATGAAAAGCTGAGAGTGTGCTCTCCGCAAGGACTGCGTACGGGCCAGATAGGCCCTCAAGGCCCTGACTGGGCACAGGGTCAGCAACTTGTCTTGCTCTGCCTGTGAGGTGGAAGAAGGCTGGAATTGAGTCACCTCCAGAACCTGGTTAATGGACTGCGGAGTAAGAACCTTAGGCAGGAAAGCTGGATTCGGCCAAAGTGACACGCTAGCACCTCCTACCTGTCACCTAAGGCAGTCGTCACTAACGGAGAGAGCACACAGCTCACTGACACGTTTCGCAGAACAGAGCGCCAAGAGAAAGGCAGACTTAAGCGACAAGGAACGCAAATCTGTGTCTAAAATAGGCTCATACGGGCCTACAGTAAGTGACGTTAAAACCGTGGGCAGATCCCAGTCCGGTGCCCGCAAAGTGCGACCTGGACGCAACCGGCGGGCTCCCTTCAAGAACTGGCAAACCAAGGGATGCCTACCAAGGGGACCATTGTCCACACCCCGGTGAAAGGCCGAAATTGCTGAAGCATAGACCTTCACGGTACTGGCCGCCTTGCCTTGATCCAATTCGGACTGCAAGAAACCCAAAACTTGTGGCACGGGGCAAGTCGCTGGCTCGAGGCCCATGCCAGCACACCAATCCGAAAAGATCCCCCACTTGAGTGCGTAGCAAGCTCTAGTGGATGGAGCCCTGGCGTTATTCAGCGTGTCCTGAACAGACACATCTACCTGCTCAACGACGGGTTGAGTTGGTTGGAGGCACCTCTGGGACCTTGTTCCCCTTTGGTGATCGACACAGTACTCACAAGAAGATGTTGGAGTTGCAACACCGGCAGGAATCTCTGCAAGGCAAGATGGATGGCCTTCAGTTCCAGGACGTTGATGTGCTCCAACGTCCATGGGGGCTGCCACATGCCCCTCGCCGTCAGGGACACGTCTGTCGAAATGACCGGTCTCCTGTGGAGAAGGCCCCCCGGTGGGACACCTCTGAGAAAGAACTCCCTGTCCCTCAAAGGGTGCAGGGCTCGAATGCAAGCCCAGGACACATGCAGCATCACCTGCCTGTTGCCCTTCAGGTGAAGACAGAAGGCATTGAACCAGCACTGTAGGGGGCGTGCCCACAGCAGGCCAAGAGGAACTACCGCTGCTGCTGCAGACATCAAACCCAGCAGCTTCTGGACCCTGTGAGCGGTCACAAGACCGACCAAGCTGAAATGACCCAGCATGCCGAGCAAGCGGTCTGCTCTCCGTGGAGTGAGAGACGCCGCCATGCCGACTGAGTCGAAGGACACCAAGGAACTTCGCCTGTTCAGTGTTTCCCACAGATTAGAAGGCAATGTGTGGTGGTCGCCCCATGTCTGGCGGTGGGGGGGGGTCTCCTTTCATATAATGTCAATTATTTTTTTTACCAAGATGTGAAGCTTGTCTATATTTGAAACACACACACATTATGTAATTATTTACATTATATATACTGACATTTATGATATTCATAACAGCAAACTTTATGCAGATTATTAGCCTGGAAAACCAGCGCCAACTGCTGGACGGCAAAATGTTTTGCCTGCATTTGGTCGTCTGGCCTCGGACCACTGTACATTTTGAAAACACTGCCCTGAATCTGGCAGATGGCAACTAAACCAATCACAACGCAGAGATGTGTTTTGAATCAACGCGGGCGGGGCAGAGGGCCCTGGGGCGGGGTTTTGAGGGAGTGACGACAGTACTCCCCCACAGCTTTCTGTCGCGCTTACTACGTCACAGTCAGTTGCGCTGATTGGTCAGAGCGTTGGCCTATAGGCACAGACACGGTTTGAAAGACAACGGGTTGTGCTCATCAACAATGTTCCGTTGTATCCATTCATCGAAGCCAGACTAAATTAGACATCCAATCCATTTAGGCTGGTTTATCAGGCTAGCAGATTATAGCTATAAATTCAGCTGTCTGGTTAAAGCCTCAAAATATTGTAAACAAAGTAGCAAGCTAAGCTTATCATAGGCCTACTCTACTGGTTGGACTGTTCAGTTTCCCCACATGTGTTTCAAGGTAAGCTAATACTTTTTCTCCTTGGGAAAGGCCCTTTTAAGTCTTGGAGTTGGAAAACATTGGTCAGTCAACTTGATATGAATGCAAGAGTTTTAATCAAATGTCTGCAGCATAGCCTACTAATGATGCTAACCGAATTTAACAGTAATTTAGCTAGTCGTCTTCTGTGCGTCAATGCGATCATGATTGTGAATGTTTTATTTGGATTAAATGTGCATGTGGAGGGCGGGTGTCCATTGAGCGCGCACGAGAGCGGGCCAAGGAGAATGAGTTTACTTCTACTGGTAATTAAGTTGCACGCATAGTCTACAAAAGTTGTGGGAGAACTTTATGCTTCTACCCGAGCAGCGTCAGGTGCATCAGTGCGACCACCGACCACGCTTCCAGGGATGATCTCGTTGTTTCTCATGGAGACAGACAGCCGCGGTGTGCACGGAGGGGAGGGGTTGTGTCTGTGCGTGTGTATGTGTGTATGAGACAGACGCGTGAGTGACGGAGAGGGAGCACAGGTAAAGGAAATTCAGCTTTATGAATGCTGCGTGTTTTTAGCGTTTCAAAATAAATAAATAAATAAATAAAAGAATAACGAAACGCAATATGTGGCGGCCGGTGCTGAATCTGTGGCGCACCGCCACAAATTTGTCTATGTGTGGGAAACACTGCTGTTGGCGGGGTTGCAGGTTGGCCTTCATGTGGTTGACTGAAGCCCAAGAATTAAATGTGGGCCATCTTGAAGGGCAGCACCTTGAGATACCGATTCAAGGGCCTGAGGTTGAGAACGGGCCGAAGACCGCCGTCCCTCTCGGGAAGAATAAAAGACTTGCTGTAGAACCCAGAAGCAACTCTAGAACCTCTTTGGCAAATACTGACATTAAAACCGGGTCTTGTAAGACATTACCTTGACCCCTGAAAACATAGGAGGCCGCCGTCGAAATTGCAATCGGCAACCACGAGCCACCGTGGCTACGACCCAAGGGTCTGGGACAATCCCCTCCCAGGAGGTCCGTGACAACTGGGAAGGACAATCGACGGGCGCCCATGGAATGCTATGCGGGAATACTATGCGGGACCGCCACCGCGGCCCGCACCCCTACCTGTGCCTCGCTGTTGACCCCCTCTACCCCTGGAATGGGAATATGGGGCCGATCTCTGGTCAGGTGGACGAAATTGCCGGTCACCAGAGGCCTGTGGGATATCACCCCTCGGCGAAGGCCAGGCCGGCAGCCGCGGCCTATAACTACCTACAGACGCCCCGCTGACGGTTGAGGCAGGCTTACGGCACACACGCTGGACAGCTTCCCTCGACGCCGCAGCACGTTCAGCGCGGTCAAGCACCTCCTGGGATCCTGGGTGGAAAACATGCCCAGGGGCAACTGGGAGGTTCAGCAGCTCCTGCCTGATGGGCTCTGGCAGGGAGGTCTGTGCCAGCCAAACCTGCCTGCGGCACAACACCGCGGAACCCATGGCGTCTCCCATATCACGTGTCAGCTGGGCGTGGGATGACAGAGCTGCCTCCAGCAGGGCCCTGGCGTCCTGGTCGTCCTGACTCAGCGTCTTGCGAAGCGACGCCAGCGTAATGGCCAGAGCATTACCCATCCGGGCCGCTCGTGCCGCTGCATTAAAAGTACGAGTGGCCAGGCGGTCCATCTTTTTGCGCACTCCTTACGGGGGCAGCGTGGATTGGGTGACACACCAGTGAGGCCCAGAGATGTCAATGCGGCCATTGATGGCTCGACCGGTGGCATGTCCCCGAGTCCAGTCTCCACGGGGTATGTGGCTGTTGCTAGCTGGCGGCAGCCTACATTGAACTGCGGGCGCTGCGTCAACTTACCCCATGACGACCTCAGCATTGCCGTGTAGTCAGGCGGCACCGGCACGGGGGGTGGTGGGGTAGCACAAGGGATGCCCTCCCAGATACCTCCCATGGGTGCCGGAGCAGGTGTGAGCGCCTCAAGGCCCAGGATGTTGGCAGCGCTCAGCACCCGTGCCATCAGGGAGCTGACGGGGACTTCTCCCGCCCCCACGGAGCTGTCATCCAGCACTGCAGAGCCCGTCTGCAGATCGCCCATGAGGTCGTCTCCTGTGTGGTCTGACTCCGTTCGGGGAGCATAGAGGGATAGCACATCTGCATCACCCCGTTCCTCCTCCTCACCATGGCTCTCAGGCCTGGATGAGAGGGTGCCCTCCTGGCCAGGGGGCAGGGTGTCTTGAGAAGAGGCCTGGCGATCTACCAGCCTGTCCATCTTCTGTACCAGAGCCTGGAGAGCAGAGAGGATCTGGAGTGACTCCGCGCTACCACCCTCGGTCACTGCAGCTGTCGCCAGACGCTCAGCAGGACGCTCAGCCGGATGCTCAGCCGGTCGCTCAGCCGGACGCTCAGCTGGAGTGGGTGCAGCTCTCTGGGACGGCCTGTGGGGGGACCCACGCTGTCGGTCCCGCTTGTGAGTGTGCTTACGGCCATGCCCGCTGTAAGGGAGTGGCTGGACAGGGGAACGTCGCCTCTCTCGTCGGCCCTCATGCACGTGGCCGCACATTAGGGCGGCCCGGCGTTGCCTTTCACCCCTGGAGAGGTCGCAGGCAGCGCTGCAGGGGTGGTCGATGTCCTCC
The DNA here is from genome assembly GCF_963854185.1 of Sardina pilchardus. Taxonomy (NCBI): domain Eukaryota; kingdom Metazoa; phylum Chordata; class Actinopteri; order Clupeiformes; family Clupeidae; genus Sardina; species Sardina pilchardus. The sequence continues at coordinate 11,878,583 of NC_084995.1, forward strand.
AGGACGTGTGCGGCCCCAAGACACATGGGGCACTCCCTGTGCCCATCACTGGCACTCATGGAGGCGCTGCAGATCCTGCAGCAGTGTGAAGCCATCGCAGGCCCAAGAAGCCTAGGCGGTATTGATGCCTGGAGCCCTCCTCGATTAGTCCACCAGGATATTCCCATGGCCCGCACCAGCGCACGAATGCACCTAGCAGGCGCACACTAGCCCCACCGTCTGCGAACAGCGGTCTAGGGTGCCACAGAACCAGAGAGGTGGCCTGCACCAGCGCACGAATGCACCTAGCAGGCGCACACTAGCCCCACCAGCTGCGAACAGGGGTATAGGGCGTGGCAGGGGAGGCGACACAGAGGAGCACTGCAGCGATCAAACAATAAGCACACAGTATTACTAAGGCCCACGCCCGCGGACGACAACACACAATGGGCGCAGGCTAGTCCCACCACTGCGAACAGTGGCCCAGGGCAAAGCACAGAAACAGCAAAAATAAAGCCCAAAAAACAGGCTATACAACAACAGAGAACACCCCAGAAATAATCCAGGTACACTCAATTAATAAACCACTGCACAAGCAGGCTATAGTAACAGAAAATATCACAGCAACGTGACTACTTACCGTGCTACAATAAATAATAAACTTCTCACTGCACAAGCAGGCTAGAGTAACAGAAAATATTACAGCAACATAATTACTTACCGCGCTACAATAAATAATAATCTCTCCACTGCACAAGCAGGCTAGAGTAACAGAAAATATTACAGCAACGTAATTACTTACCGCGCTACAATAAATAATAAACTCCCCACTGCACAAGCAGGCTAGAGTAACACAAAATATGACAGCAACGGAATTACTTACCGTGCAACAAACAATAAACCTCTCACTGCACAAGCAGGCTAGAGTAACACAAAATATGACAGCAACGGTATTACTTACCGTGCAACAATATAAACACTAAACCTCTCACTGCACAAGCAGGCTAGAGGAACACAAAATAGCACAGCAACGTAATTACCTACCGTGCAACAATGTAAACAATAAACCTCTCACTGCACAAGCAGGCTAGAGTGACACAATATTATATAATAACAACGTAATTACTTACCGTGTAATATAAACAAACAATAAACTACAGCGCTAGGTGGCCTGCAGCAAACTGACAGGCCAACACAAAATCCGGCTGCACAATGCAGTAACACACAAGAGATAACAGGCAGACTTACGAAAAACTTCGGCTGCAACGACAACAAAGCACAGAAGACTGCACGGCGGCCCACACCAGTGCGCGCACGCACCTAGTGGGCTCGCACAAAGCCCACGGCTGCGAACAGACGTATAGGCACAGTATAAACAACACAAATAGCCCGGAAACTAGCGCTTAAAACAGCAATCTAAGCTAAACAAAGAGCTAGCTCAGCTGAAAGAAAAACACACTACTCCAATCCTCGGGGGCAAAATATGCACCCGTACCACGTAGGTAGCGAATTACGTTAGTAGTGGAAAGTCTTACCTTTCGGAGTCTCTTCAATACTCACAACACAGGTCTCTGAGGCGAGAAGGAGAAAGAGACTGACCCGGGAGCATTCTCTGCTATTTATTAACGCAAGTCGTTCTGCTTCCGGAGGTCATGGACATGACTATTTTGACATATGGTCTCGGTGATGGGCAGAACGAAGGTGATCATTCCTTTTTAGACCGTAGTGACGGTCAGAGTGAGGTCGAAACAGATTTGTTTATCTGAAGAACTTTTCCGAGGTTGTCTTGTCTACCAAATCCTAAACTTAAATAATGTAAACATTTTATCTTATGAAAAAACTCTTAGGGGGAACAGTTAGGCAGCCCTTCCGACATATCGTAGGCCTATAGGCAATTTATTAGAGGGGTCAAAAAAACTCATAAAGTAGGGTAGCCTGCAACTTTTTCCAGACTAAATGTGTCACTTTAGTGATTGGCTCTTTCAAATGCAAATTAGGTGGATGGGCTTTTGAATGGGCCTGCTGCAGGTGAGAGGACAAATCCTAAGAATTTATTGTTTTTACAAAGTGCCATTATCATTGCCATATTCTCTTAAAACATGCAGTAAGCGTTACTTGAGAATGGCCATTTCACTCACGCTTTGCCTGATTCACGTTCGGCGTGAAATGTATTACAGCTGCATTACAACTTACCGCCACTAGGTGGCAGTACAGTCCGCTGTAGCATTGCTGCGGTGTGATTGATACTGTAGCCCAGTTCTACTCATTCAATAGGCGGCCAGGAAGCAACCTCTAGTGGCCCAGCCCATATAGTATATTTCGGAAATGCCAACAGAAATCCCTAGGAGCCTAGTCACCTACAGACTGCAACACTACAACTCTTTTATTGTTTTGTTTTTTCGGGTGTTTGTCAATTCAGTCTGGCACTCTGAAAATGTTCGCAAGGCTCTGCACTTCGAAAAAGACGAGCATGAACTAACAAACTATTTGTCATACAGATGGTACGGGTTGAGAATGCTCCTTTCTTTCCCGCACATCGGGAATCCCGAAGCATCGGGACTTTGCAACCGCAAGGGGGCAACATAAGACCGCCCTAATAAAATGAAGGTTCGGCTCATACCGGAAAACACGGAAAAACCCGAAGACACCGCGCTGGTGACGAGCGGAGAAAAGAGACATCACACTCGGCATGTCAGATTGCAGTTTCAGAGTTTTCGAATGTTTTACAGCCTACCTCACAGCTAGCTCTCTCACTCGACGTAGCCTATAACTCAGTCAGTCCAGCAGAGATGCCAGAGCAACGTTTTGGTCAATGGAGAGGGAGAGAAATGCTCCGCATATCCGTCTCATTTAATCCGTCTCATTTAATCATTAAAATGAAGGTGATGACTGGCGAAATTATAATCAAACGACGTTTCAATAGACCATTGTTGAAATTAATGAAAATGGTTTTAGAAGCCTTCATTTCAACCTGAAAGACTCGATAGGCAACCTTAGATTAATTCATTAATTCATTACGGTTACAAGACCGCATTTCCGTGAATAGGCTATTATTGTCAAGGCGAAGACGAAAGAGATGGACAAGATGGACATTTAGGCTACATTTATGCTAGGAATACTTAGAAATGTGTAGGCCTATAGGCTATTTTAAAACGGAGGCATGTTCATTTTAACCGGCGACGCTGGGTAGCTTACCCAGCACTTTATCACATATTTTGTCCCCACCACTTTTGACAACTGAAAATAAAATGTATTTAACAGAAATATCTTTAATAGGCCTACATGCCTATCATGTCACTTTACTTATAACCGTAGGCTACATGCATGGAGAAGATCGCGCATTTTGTAACATTGTAACAATGGATGGTCAGATATGCGATAGGGCAGTGAGGGTGATTCATTGTAACCATCGACTAGTAGCCTAGGCCTAGCTCCGCAAAAGAAGTTTCTAGCAACTTAGAATATATGGATCTCGTTATGCATGTTCATGTTGATTCAGAGATAGACATAGACTACCGTGGGCTACTGTGCGTCAATATAACAGCATTTTATCATGTGGTGAATTAATGACTAACGTCAGTTTAACATGTCAGAACTTTTGATCGGCGTTTCAAGTGCATTCCGCGAATAAATGAACTCGACTGACTGAATCCTTTATATTTGTTGGCTAAGTGCGAAGATATTGACACTCGAACTGTGGCGTAACTGGTTGAGGCATCTTAATCACACGTCAGCGACCGGGGTTCAAAACTTACTCTACAAACCTCCGGAACCCATTAAGACAAGAGGCATTATTTTATTAAAAAGTTTTGCGATTTTTTTATGATTGCGATGTCTGCTGAAAAGAAAAGTTAATATGTGAATTCGTGGTTCAGCGCACACACACACTGACACACACACACACACACACACACACATTTTTACATTTACATAATAGGGCTCGGGCACACGCCTTGCATTCTAGGAATATCGCCGCCATTTGGTAGCGCACTGAACGTAATATCCATTCATTCAGATGCACAAGACAAGAAGCAGAAATATAGTAGTGATTTATTCTTTTCCTCTTGCGATCGTGGGTTGCACTGTTACCCCCCACTACACAGCAACATACGACCAAGAAGGCAAAAACTAAGTAACAGGAACACACTAAAAGGCGGGAGTAAATCCATAGTAATCCATAGTAAACTAAGGAGTGAAGCTGCCAATGTGGCTGTGCCCGCGAAGTCATGATCCCGAGCCCTAGTGTCAGGAAGTGTCTGTCGAGAGAGAGGGGGGAGGGAGGCAATCGTCCTCAATGCCGCATATAGGTAGGCTATAATGTCTAGTGAACTGGTTAGACAAGTGTGGGGGAGGGGGAATGATCGCACAAGACAATTGCTCTTCATGAAATGGGTAGTCTCATAGACGTTTGTCGATGTTTAAACGTAGCCTACTACATCACTTGCGAAATCGGACGTGGCACATAGAATTATTAGGCTACTGGATTTAATATAGCAAGTCCATAGACTTTGTTCATCCTATATTAGCCTATATTAAAATGTAATGTGCTGCCGGGAAGCATTGGGGAAGTCAGTGTAAGTTGTCCTGTAACAATTTGCCTCTTATTATAATCAAGAGTATGCAGCCACTACGCACATAATAGCCTAGGTTACGGGCGGATGCGAGCAACCCCATGCAAAAGAAGGCCTTAAGTTAACGGACTGAAGGCCTGTTTACATGTCAAACATGCATTAAATCTAAGAAACGAAAAACACAAATATCATGTATTGTGTCGTAAACAGTTAATGACTTTGTGGCCACTATGCGCAACTGCATCGCGCAGTGAGCTGAAGGATAGGAGGACCGACACTTATTAACACAAAGCTTTGTAAAGCACTAACAACCACCCCTCAAAGTTCATTGTCCATAAGTCCAAACAATAAGTATAAAAATCCGACAATCCAAAACGATAACGAGATCTCCCAGAAACGAAAAACAAGTTTGTTGAGTAGCCTAGTCCTTCCAACAATCTAAGCTTTTGCGTTTGTTAGATAAAAGGCATTCTGTCCTGCTGTATTCCAATGAGAAAAAATCATCCACAAGGTAGGCTAAGGGTCACGGTAATGCAGCATGCAGGAATCTATATACGGACAAAACGAATGAATGGGTTATATCGGCCAAAACGAATGAATGGGTTGGGAGAGTCATCTGGCTGTGTCAGGAGACTGCAGTCGGTCTCGAGGGGTTAATTAGCGCACATACTTGAATTTTAATCTGAAGAAGACCACACGGTCGAAACGTCATTCCTTTGTGATAAAGAAAATAAAATCAAATCAAAAAAGAAGGATTTCAAGTGTGCAAACCTTTTTCCATTTTTTTATGATTTAGCCTACTCTTGTTCTGCACCTTGACCGGGGATGTGCACAAACTTTTTTTACTACACTTGAATTTTAAACCAACTCTTCTCTAGCCTATATCCTATAGCCATACTTTAATAATCAGATGTTATGCTCATTTTTGTAGGCTACACCTCACCGGCAAGCACGCACGCAAATGCTGCTTTTGCACATCTACAATATTGGCCAGGCTATATAGAATAGGCTTTTAGGACTGTATTTTGCCTTCGTGCAACTTTAGTTGTGCTCAATCTGAATTATTGTCAGTAAGGATAGGTCATATTACCAAATGGCGAACCTCGAAAATTATTTAGGATATAGAGCCGTGTCCATTACGCATGCAGTTATTTTTTAGGCTATTGTTTTATTTGAGTGTTTTTGTCTACCATATATAGTTGAAACGTTCGCTCTAAACTTATCGGCTTTCACAATCAGCTACAGCTGCGCGGCGCGGCGTAGGAAACTTTCTGTTTAGTGTTGACAACACAAAGGCCTTCACGTTGTGTGGCAGTGCTTGCTTGCCCTTCGATCCATCCCAGTTGGTGGTTTTGCACCTGTCCCTGAGTTATAGTCTATATGAGTAAGCGCTTATGCTCTAACCTCATAATAAAAGAAGCACCTGCAGCAGTGCTTATGGCAAGGCTATTAACACCTGTCACTGAGCTATGGACAAGCAGTTATGCTCGAAAATTATCATAATAACAGACACCTAATTGTATGGCTCTATGTTTAAACACATCAAATTAGCAAGCATTTCCGCAGCAACGTTTGCTTTCTTTTTCTGTCGGTCCGCGGTTGCTTGGTCAATTGCGCAGCAAATGATCAGATCACCGGACCTAATTTCACTCCATGTCTCGCGGACCAGCAGCAGTCTCCACGTTTCGCGGCCCATAGTTTGAGAAACGCTGCATTAAAGTGTCATTAGGTTGTAGGCTATATGTTTAGTGATTTCTTTGTGTGTTTTTCATTGTAGTGTGTGTGCATTGAGTAGTTCCTTAAAATACGGAACAAAGAGCGTCCCGTATCTGTTCAATACGGAAGAAGACTAACTATTACTTATATATTTCTTATAACGAAACGCAAAGAAAAGATACGAGGACTGAGCATCTCGTTTCTTCGCGTTTCCCCCAATACCATGGCGACAAAGAGAAATAAATATGATTTGACATTTAAGCTGATTGCTGACAAATTTGCCACACAATTCGGGAGAAGCAGCGGACAGGAGCGCCACCACAAGCAAGCACTTCTAGCCCAAATTAACATGGCAACGTTGCCTATGACTAAAGTGTCTAAGTAGGCTAGTCCTACTAATATTACATTTGATTGGTAGCATGTTTGTAGCGCGCCAGTTTACCCATCCCCTAGGCCTACATCAAAACTGCTTAGAATCAATCAAAGAATCAGCTGTGTCGGCGTTAGGCTGTAGGCGATTTTCTATAACCATTTTCATTCATTTCAACAATGGGTCATTGAAACGTCGTTTGAATAATTTTGCCAGTCATCACCTTCATTGTAATGATTAAATGAGATTAAGGAGTCGACTATTGACGGATATGCGGTCTTCATCATTTTGAAATGCGGGATGAAACTTTCTGCCAGCTGGTGATTGTTTGGGTACATTGCCTTACAGAGATGGGGGACTCGAGTCTAGTGACTTGACTCGAGTCAGACTTAAGTCGCCAGATTGAGGACTTGTGACTTGCTTGATCAACAGTGAGAAAAGACTTGACTTGACTTGGACTTGCTACTCATGACTTGAGACTTGACTTAGACTTGCATGCAATGACTCGACAAGTCATTGCTGTCTTGGTTAATTGGTGAATAATAATAATAAAAACTATTTTCGATCGGATATTTCCTGTTGCATGTGGGCGAACCTGGCAACCTCTCTACTAGGTGCTAGGTGACGCGCCCGCCATCTACAGTAGAGCGGTCGGGGTTTAGAAGATGGAAGCTGTTACCAGTTCCCAAAATAATAACATTTGGATTTAAAGACTATTCAACTCAACAGAAGAAACGATTCGCCGAGTGCAAGGTGTGCAGCGCAAAAATATCCGACACATCCAGCACCACGTCAAATTTTATCCGCCATTTCCGACTAGGCTACACAAGAAAAGTAAGAAATGTCTCTAGCTAATTTCACATTATTTTTTAATCTAACGTTAGCTGGCAGCTAACATCCCATCTCCATCAACGTGACAAGAGCCTACTATTTGCATCACATTAAGTTTTATCATGTTGACTTAGTTTCACATTGATCCCGCCTATCAAATAGGCTAACAGACAATTTGACTGAAATACGGTATCTGAAAATCACTCAGAGTGCGCAAACCTCCTCCAAGCGAACACATCACCTCCTCTTGCATCCATCCATAACTTTTTGAGTTATCTTGCGAACAAACAAACATATACAGACAAACCAACAAACCCCGATAAAAACATAACCTCATTGGTGGAGATAAAAACTTCGAAACGGTCTTTGTCCCGACGCACATAATTGTTCACATTCTCGATAATGTCGAGGGGAAGCTGAGACAAATCATGCATGACCGCAAGTAGGCCTAGGCTATTTCTTTGCGTTGGATGAGAGTAGGCTACAGATGTGATGGATGTTACATCACATCTGTACTCTCATCATGGACGTTAGGAAATGTCTATACATTCTTAAAAATGGAGTGGGAGCATACAGTAAATGCATTGAATATGAGGCTATGCTGCACTAACTGGTTTTCAGTTTTGTGCTATCATTGAATGATGATTTATGTGAGCCCTTTGCACTGAAATTAATAATTTTCACTCATGTGGCTGTGAAATACTTGTATTTGTCGTTAGGGAATGTATAGGCCTATTAAAAATGCATGTGAGCATGTCACAAATGAAATGTATATACAGTATGTAATATACATTTAATTCTTATTCAGAATTATTTTGTAGCAGGCGGGGGACGCGGTAAAGTCTTTGGTGTTGTCCTTTGGACACTGCTCGCAGCCTAAATTCAACAGGAACAAGGTGAATGTGGTTTTGAATTCTAGGACTCCTTTAATGATTCAATGAGATTAAGGAGTCGACTATTAACGGATATGCGGTCTTCATCATTAAATGCTGTTGAAATGCGAGATGAAACTTTCTGACACCTGGTGGTTGTTTGGGTACATTGCCTTAGCCTCGAAAAAAATCAGCTTGACGGCCTGCGGGATCTCTTCGGGAGTCCCGCGGGAGAAGGTGCATTCTCAACCCGTACCCACTGTAGTTCAAAATTGCCATTAACACAAGCAGCAGATTGAAATAACACTTAATGTTTCATTCGAGAGTTTGACTGCGTCTCTATAATAGTTCCGTAATCTGACGTAGGCCTAGGCTATTTCCTCATGAATGTAATTCTGTAATTTCTCTTTGGATAGCTATCTATCTATCCAAGGGCGGATAGAGAGTCCAGAATGAATTTAATCGAGTCCGTACCATTCCGGAAATGTTATTAAAATGTTGTTAACACGTTGCTAGCTGCAGCGGCGACATTTCCGGAAAGGAACTGACTCGATTAAATTCATTCTGGACTCTCTATCCGACCACATAAAGACGTGGGGATACTTCGGTTTGGCTTTAGGGACCCTCTACTCACTACCACGTAAGTGTAGTGTTGGTTGGAACAGTAGAAGAGGTATAAAAACAGCGTTTTGTAGCGGCGAAAGGACTTGCCCCGGTCACTTCCAGGCTAACGAGTTTTGGCTAAAAGCGGTGAACTCGAACTTTCTCAAAATACATCCGAATGACATGATTTTGGTGTCATCTCAACGTATGTACTCCCAATAGTCCGAAAAATTGATCTAAAGTGCATTTCACTCCGGATTATCCCTTTAAGGTAGCCTACTGTTTTCGATGAAAAAGGCAAGAGCTGATTTTCATGTCAATAACCCTCATTTGCGCTATGTTGATGTTAGGCTACACGCGTTGATAAGAATTTCATTTAGATAGGTCCACAGGACCTGTTGTGTTTTGTTCTGTTAGTTTGGCCATTTGTTTCTGAATGCCTTCCTACAGTTGCTTAATTACTAAATCAGGCTTTCCACACAAACAAACGTATTGTCATAGCCTAAGTATGAGAAACCATCAAGAGAATGACATTTTAACTGTATTGGGCTCGGACAGAAAAATCCGCACACACAGATATCCGAATCGACCCTCTGACTGATCGCATGGCTGATTTTAAAAATCGCTCATCCACTCGTCATCGCACATGAGCATCCAAGCTATCTTATTGTACACGGCATCTCACCAGAATTCTTGAAATTGTCCATTATGCAAACATTTATTTAGTAGCCTATTTACAAACTCTCTGTGTTTATTTTCAATTTCTCTCGTTTCTCTGCATTTCTCTCAATAGCCAACTAGGGCGACAAAGGGAAGGAAATATGATTTGACATTTAAGCTGACGTTTGTCAAATTTGCCGAACAAAATATAGGAGAAGACAAAACAAAGACAAAACATGTGTGGCTTTCAACTTGTACAGTAATTTCCCGCATATAAGCTGCATTGTGTATAAGCCGCAGGACAGTATTTTATCCAAGTTAAAAGAAACAAAACCATATTAATACCATATTAGCTGCCCCCCTGTATTAACCTCATATCAATCAATGTATAAGCCGCGGCTAATAGTCGGGAAACTACGGTATTGATTGAAAATATGCCTAATGTTACGATTTTCAAACCTGTCAATATTCAATAGGCTTACACTGCAATGCAGTGATATATGAGATGCATCCCCTAAAAAAGACAAGTAGAACGGCAAACAACCGGATTCATGAGGTCATTATCCTTTTGAAATAAATTAAGCCACCGTTAATGCCACGGGGCAAACGTGTTTCTTAGCGTCTTGAAACTTTCTTCTGTGAACTGAAAGTCCGATCAAATTTCATTCAAAGGCAGTCCATAATTCAAATGAAATTGTTTTCTAACGAAAAAGTCCCAACTTTTTTAATAGGCCCAAATAATAGAATATTTATAGGCAAGATGTTTGTAGTGCTTCGGAAAATGGGACATTTTATATTTAATCAAAACCGTTCAGTTCGTAATTCATTCTCCCTCCTTCGCATTCGGTTTGGAAAGAAACAGCATAAGAGAGCATAAACCATAGTTTCTCCAGTAGGCCTATCTTATTTTACAGATTTGACAACAGCCAGCTTACATTTCAAATAAACATAGCCTAGAGGTTTGTTGTGCGTCGGAAAATGGGACATTTTATTTTTAAATTGTTTCCCGCATTTAGAATCAAGAATAACATTCGTGAACCATTTTGTTTTGTTGCCAGCATAAAAACAAGCGTACCATCGGCCTATCCACACATTTGAAATAAAATGTATGAATTGACCCAAAAACGAGAACACAGTTGTGCTTAGGACACATAGGCTTATGCTTTTAGTGGTTAGGCCTACCTCATGAAACCATTAGTGACAGCAAAGCAAACCTAAACGAAACAGCCAGATGCCTCTTCATAAAATAGGCTAACAGAAGACACCTTCATAAACAATAACAAGTTTTGTCGTGAGACTAGGCTATTAAAAGCAGAAAAGATGTTCAGCTTGCTTCGGGATTGGATTCAATTTGGGACTGTTTGGCTAGTGGTAAATGCCGAAATTCCTAACCCTGCTCACAAGTGCCACCTGGTGGTTGTTTGGGACATTGCAGCTTCACTTGGGAAAAATAAATAAAATACACGTGATTCACGTGTGATTCTCATGAGAATCTCACGTGAAAGCGGCCAATGTCAACCAACTCCCACTGTAGGCTATATATTTGAAAACGAGTTGATTAAAGGTTTCTAATGGTGTTTCTATAATATGATAAAAGCAGAGATTGAGATGTGTTTTTCAAATCCCCCGGGGGGTATTTAGACTCCAGGGTGTTAAAGCAATAGTTCGGAATTTTGGACATAGGACCTAATATCCAACTCAGTCTGGGTGATATAGGTCGCTGAAGACCATTTTCAGTGAATTTCTGCCCTTCCTATGAGTTGCAGCGTTCATCTCGTGCTAATCTGGTGCCAAGATAACGCAAGTCAACGGTAACATCCAGCCTGCCACTGAAAACACTCCACAGAACACCCGAAACAAATACATTTTAACGTCAGACTATCGATGCACATGCCTAGTGTTGATAGAACCATGTTAGAAATAAAACGAACCTTGCATCGCATTGCAATAGCCTACGTTGTTCCCTGTATGGCAGTGGCGGATTGATATTGAGAAAATAGTCCCTCAAAATGTAATAAATCATTGAGTTGCAAGGTTAGTTTTATTTCTAAAATTATTCTATCAACACGGACATGTATATCGATAGTCCGACGATTTAATTGACTTGTCTCGGGTGTGCGGTGGAGTGAGTAAGACTGTTGTTGATGTCAGACTGATGTTACCGTAGAAATGTGTTAGCTCAAAACCAGCGTTAGCAAAGGGGGACGCTGCAACTGAAGGAAGGGGCTAAACGAGATAAAAACGGTCTCCACCGACCTATATCACCTCGGTAAAGTTGGAAATGAGGTCCTATGTCCAAAATTCCGAACTATTCCTTTAAGCACTCATTCACAACTGTCCCATCGCTAAATGCTCTCTTGTGTTGCGTGATCACACAAGTATACCTGTCGTAGTGTGCTTTTGATTTGATAGGCCTAATTATTATCTCCGCCAAGGAGGTTGTTTTCATCGGGGCTCAGTGTGAAAGGAACAGGTCAACCCCGCGATTAGGGGTGTGTGACTGATGACTTATTTGGTAAGGCTATCATTAGGCTTACTATGCATGGCTGTAGGCAGTAGGGTTGGGCGATGTCCCCTTAAAGGTGCACTATGAGATCCTGCTTGATCTTAGCGAGATTTCATTTGTATCTCAAATCGTATGTTTCTCCCCTTGATCAGCTTGCTGTCTGTCCACTGAATACGATGTGAAAAAACCCGATATCAAAAGACAACACAGGGGCTGTGATCCTCAAAACAAACGTTAACAACAATAGGGGCGCAGGATGTGCACCAAAACAATAACAAACCAAAGATTCTAGAACAGAGCCAGATTGATCAGTTATTACGTCAAAAGAATGAAGCTCTGAGTTCGACGTCAGGCGCGCCACTGTGGTAAACTCAGCGCAACATTTCAGACACAGTTCAATCATAAACCCACCTAAACAGCTGTTTTTGCCGTTGTCAGCTGTTTTTTTTTTTTTTTACTCGGTAATGAACTGCAAGATCTGGCCGTGTGAAAGGCACGATTTATCATTTTTTCAACTTTCCACTGAATAAGGAGGTAAGCCTAGGCCTTTACTTAGTCAGATAGGCTGCTGTGCTCTGTCGCTGATAGACAGTAGGCTAAAGATGTCGCTCGCTCCCTTTCATTAGGCTCTAGGCCCAGGCTACTGTGCGCAAAGTGTCGAGGCCACATACAGTCGAGTCGGGACATAAAATAGTTTGACGAAGTTTAAGGCATGTTTAGTAGGATATGGCAGCGCTATCCATAGACTATCAGACTGTTTATTTAAGGATTTCCGATGTTGTGGAAGGAAATTCGTTGGGGTCCTCCTCGTCATATTTTAATAACAAATAAAGCTAATTTCCCTCACTAGACCTAGGCCACTGGTATTTATGGGGGATTAAAAGGGGGGAAATCGTTAAAACAGAGACCTCACACCCCCCCAAAAAATGTCTGCCCGTGACATGATGAATGAATGCATCATTTTCAGGTGCCACTGTAATCGCTAACTGTACATGGATTAATCCAACACAACTCATCGTCCAATTTTCAGTTTGCATGGAAATCATTTGCCTAGGGCTGCCTGTGGTCTGGCTTTTCCACTCGTTTTATACCAGCTAGCAGTGTTTTAAAAAGCCTGACTACTTAGACTTAATGGAACAAGTTCATGGAAAACGAATGTTGTGCAGAACGTGTTTCGATAATCTATCCTACAGCAGAAGGTTACGTGAGTAAGTGTAGCCTATCTCGTTGTTATCCAAATTAACGGTCTTAAAGTTAGCAAGTTACAGAGGCTGGCTATCAGGGGCGCCTGCAGGAATTAATGCTGATATTTTGCTGATATTGTACAATAGGCCTATTTGTCCGTTTCTCGGTTTTAGATTTGTGCATTGGTCAGCAAAAAAGTAGCCTACATAGTAGGCTATAACATCCACATGCAATAACACAATTATGAATTTGAAAGTGATAGTAGCAGTGGTATAAGCGGGATAATCAACTCCGCGCCGTGCGTTTATAGGAAAATAATGCACTTATCTAAGTGTATAGTCCCCTCCGCCTGCGGCGTCGGGTCCTTATTACCACTTCACGGCGCGTCGTTGATTATCCCTTACACAATACTCATTTGGACAACGTTACACAGCTAAGTTACAGCTAAGTTACGTTTAGTTTTGTTCAAGCATTACGTCTGATGTTAAAGAGTGTTGTAATGCTAGTCTAACGTTCCGACAAGCACACAAATTGTCTACCTAGCTTGTTATTGCCCATCTGGAATCTCCTCTAGCTTTCCTGCCTCCATCTTCCATTCTTTCTCTTTTCGTTGTTTAAAAGAACTTGCGATATCCACGATGAGTATTTGAGTTAGTGATTTAGCGTCACATTGTGTTCTGATAACCATAATAGATAGCCGAGTAAAAGAAAACAACAAGTAGCCTACTTGCGCGCCTGCGTGCGTAATCTCTCCTGCTCAAATGAAATATGTGCGCGTGGATATACAGTAGCTCTGCATTAAGTTAATTTTGATAACGTGTTGACAAACTTCATATAGAAAATTGTAAATAGCCTGATGGCATGGCATGCGGCTAATGGGATACTGTGCATAGTTGGGAAGTTATGGTAGGCCAATTTGATGTGAATACACACGCACAAGGGTAATTTTCTTTCCTTGATGAGTAGTCTCAAGGTACGCACAGTGCGTACGGCCGTACGCCTGCAGGCGCCACTGCTGGCTATAACCAGAGACACTTGCTTGAAAAATACTTTGCTATAACTCAGCTGACAGTCAGTCCGACAGAAGGGGGAAGCATAGAACGCTGATGTCGGATTTGCAACAATTTATTCCGACTCCACAACGAACATTCTAAAATCCTGCGCCCCTTGCGTTTGTTTTGTTTTGGTGTTTATGGAACGTTAACAGAAGTGACGTCAAAAAGGATCTCATAGTGCACCTTTAATTGGCATATGACGATGTGTACAGTAAAACATCGCGATGGACGATGATATCGTCGTCCGGGGGGGGGGGGGGGGGGGGGGTTGTAAATAAATATATTATATTATAGGCTATGGCCTATATTAAATATTATATAGGCTATATGGCCTGGTGAAAGTGGACAGCTAAGAGACATACTGACTGGGCTACTGTGTGGAAGATCTGCTCCAAGAAAATCCTAGTAAGAGACCGACAGACAGCCAATCTAAACACCTGCTTACACCAACCAGCGGTATATTACACATTGCCAGCATTCGCTGGGCCTCACAAAAAAACTTTATTTGTAAATAAATATATTATATTATAGGCTATATATGGCCTATATTAAATATTATATAGGCTATATGGCCTGGTGAAAGTGGACAGCTAAGAGACATACTGACTGGGCTACTGTGTGGAAGATCTGCTCCAAGAAAATCCTAGTAAGAGACCGACAGACAGCCAATCTAAACACCTGCTTACACCAACCAGCGGTATATTACACATTGCCAGCATTCGCTGGGCCTCACAAAAAACCTCGCGGTCACTCATCTAAAATCTTGAATAGCCCAGTCTGTACCTAACTCATATGTAACGCATCCCACGTTATTAGGCTACCGGCTTGCCGACTATGAGGGCAGCAGAAAGTGAAAGTAGGCTGCGATCGCGCAGTGAAGTCGAATTAAATAACAGTTGAAGTAGGCTAAACAACTTTTACAAATAGCCTAACGAATCCCGATTGCCTCTCCGCTGCTGGGGCTTTTGCTAAAGGCAAATGCGTGAAATACAAGCATTACAGTGAAAGACGTAGGCTATAGCTTCTGATAACGATAACGAAATAAATGGTTTATTTTAACACGGTGGAGAATGACGCATTCGGCGCTTCAGTGTTGTAGCCTCGCAAGAAATTAGAGCTAGAATGTCCTAGTCGTAACAATAATAATTCATTTGCACTATTTCATTCTTAAACATTATTAGGCTACATGTTTTGCGTTCAATGTAGGCTACACTGCCAGACATGTAGCCTAAAAAAGACAATAACACATTCACGTTGCAAGGAGGACTTATTTGAACAAGACGGTCTCAGACTAATATGTTTTTTAATTTTGCACTGTTTGGCTGACAGCCTCTTAAGCACCCTACATGTGCATCAGTTCTAGGCTTAATTTCATTTCCAAGGAAAAGTTTTTATTTTCTAATATTTTAGCTTAGTTTGCAGTAGAAATAAGTGGGGGCGTGGCATCACGATGGTTGCTTTCCATTGTGATGTCTGTCAACCATCACGATGGACGATGATATCGTCCATCGGCACAACCCTATAGGCAGCTATGAGGCCTCTGAGATCTGGACCTCATCGGTTTTGAGAGCTGGAAATACATTTGCTAAATATCGGTATATTGTTGTGCATGTTGCGTTCGCGACTCGGGGAAGTGAAAGCAGTTCTGTATAGACATTGCAAGTTTTCATGGTGATCATCAGCGCAGCTGTAGCTGATTGTGAAAGCCGATTGGAAATACATAAGTTTAGAGCGAACGTTTCAACTATGTTTGCCATGGTAGACAAAAACACTCAAATAAAACAATAGCCTAAAAAATAACTGTAGTGCGTAATGGACACGGCTCTATATCCTAAATAATTTTCGAGGTTCGCCATTTGGTAATATTCAATTCAATTCAATTCAAAAACACTTTATTTATCCCCAAGGGGCAATTCACATAGTATCATGGAGTAGAGTACAATGAATCCTATAAATTCACTATTAAAATATATGAATAATAAATAATAAATAGATGTACATGAATCAATACAAGAGTCCTGTGCAAGTGAGTGCTTCTCATTAGCAGTATGTAAAGTGCAGTGCAGTACAGTGCTCTCTGGACCATGCCAAGTGCAGCTGGAGTCATTTCTGGACAGGACAGAGTTGCAGACGGTTAGTAGAGGCGGTTCTGGAATTAAGAAGTTGGACAGCTGTGGGCACAAAAGTTGTTTCCTCCTCTGTGTCCTGCAGGATAGGCTGCGGAGCCGCCTACCAGAGGGAAGCCACTGGAAGGAGGAGAACAGGGCATGTGAGGGGTCTTGTAGGATCTTGCCAGCCAACCTGATTGTCTGTTGCTCGCATAGAGAGGAGAGGCTTCTAAGGGGAGAGCCAATTATCTTGAAGCAGACATTAACTGTTCTTTGAAGTCGCCCTCGGTTCAAGAGGCTGATAGAGTGGTACCAGCAGGTGAAAGAGAAAGTCATAATGCTCTCAATGAAGGAATAGTAAAATAGAGTTACAGTGGGTACGGGTTGAGAATGCACCTTCTCCCGCGGGACTCCCGAAGAGATCCCGCAGGCCGTCAAGCCGATTTTTTTCGAGGCTAAGGCAATGTACCCAAACAACCACCAGGTGGCAGAAAGTTTCATCCCGCATTTCAAAATGATGAAGACCGCATATCCGTCAATAGTCGACTCCTTAATCTCATTTAATCATTACAATGAAGGTGATGACTGGCGAAATTATTCAAACGACGTTTCAATGAACCATTGTTGAAATGAATGAAAATGGTTATAGAAAATCGCCTACAGCCTAACGCCGACACAGCTGATTCTTTGATTGATTCTAAGCTGTTTTGATGTAGGGGATGGGTAAACTAACTGGCGCGCTACAAACATGTTACCAATCAAATGTAATATTAGTAGGACTAGCCTACTTAGACACTTTAGTCATAGGCAACGTTGCCATGTTAATTTGGGCTAGAAGTGCTTGCTTGTGGTGGCGCTCCTGTCCGCTGCTTCTCCCGAATTGTGTGGCAAATTTGTCAGCAATCAGCTTAAATGTCAAATCATATTTATTTCTCTTTGTCGCCATGGTATTGGGGGAAACGCGGAGAAACGAGACGGTCAGTCCTCGTATTTTTTCTTCGCGTTTCGTTATAAGAAATATATAGGTCATAGTTAGTCTTCTTTCGTATTGAACAGATACGAACAGGACGCTCTTTGTTCCGTATTTTAAGGAACTACTCAATGCACACACACTACAATGAAAAACACACAAAGAAATCGCTAAACATATAGCCTACAACCAAATGACACTTTAATGCAGCGTTTCTCAAACTATGGGCCGCGAAACGTGGAGACTGCTGCTGATCCGCGAGACATAGAGTGAAATTAGGTCCGGTGATCTGATAATTTGCTGCGCAATTGACCAAGCAACCGCGGACCGACAGAAAAAGAAAGCAAACGTTGCTGCTATCGGGAGGAAATGCTTGCTAATTTGATGTGTTTAAACATAGAGCCATACAATTAGGTGTGTCTGTTATTATGATAATTTTCGAGCATAACTGCTTGTCCATAGCTCAGTGACAGGTGTTAATAGCCTTGCCATAAGCACTGCTGTGGAATGCAGGTGCTTCTTTTATTATGCGGTTAGAGCACAAGCGCTTACTCATATAGACCAGGGGTCTTCAACCTTTTTCAGCCCAAGGACCCCTTGGCTGTGAGAGAGACTGAGCACGGACCCCCACACCTGGCACACCTCAAATCATGCCTATCATTTGAACCGTCAGTCATTAGTGCCTACATGCATGCACGTACGCGCACGCACACACACGAACGCACACATTCTAAACATAAGTTATTATTAACAGGGGGGTAACTGCTTTATACAACTCGTTTCTGATAATTCTTTACATAGTGTTGCATTAACTCGCCCTATAATAGAATGAATGTCACAAGGGTCAACTAAGGTGGATATGTAAGGGATAATCAACGACGCACCGTGCGTTTCTAGGAAAATAATGCACGTTTTAAGTGTTAATAAGGTCCCGACGCCGCAGGCATTATTGCAGTGCATTATTTTCCTATAAACGCACGGTGCGGAGTTGATTATCCCGTTTATACCACTGCTACTATCATTTTCGTTTATATTGCCGCTGTCTTAGATACAACGTTGCTGTGTTTACCGTTACATTCACATTGGCGAATTAATATTCAAGTGTGAGAAGCTCCGCTTTAACCCTCTCTGGTGGTATAAATTCAGCTAAATTCAGGCAAAGCTTCATTTGCTCAACCTGATACAGACAGAGAGCCTCTGCATCTTGTGTAAATATAACTTGTCTTACACAAGGAAACACAAACACACAAGATTATCGTTATCGTTTCATTTTGATGGTATGACATCGCGGAGAACGTTGGATTGATGAATTCACGCAGAACGCCTTGACCCCCGGTTGAAGACCCATGATATAGACTATAACTCAGGGACAGGTGCAAAACCACCAACTGGGATGGATCGAAGGGCAAGCAAGCACTGCCACACAACGTGAAGGCCTTTGTGTTGTCAACACTAAACAGAAAGTTTCCTACGATGGGGAGAAGTGGCCGCAAGGACTGCATCGATAAGATCAACGAATGCCCGGTGATACATTTTCTTTCCTTTAATTCAATAAAAAAATGTTTATCTGAAGAACTTTTCCGAGGTTGTCT
Organism: Sardina pilchardus; assembly: GCF_963854185.1. Taxonomy (NCBI): domain Eukaryota; kingdom Metazoa; phylum Chordata; class Actinopteri; order Clupeiformes; family Clupeidae; genus Sardina; species Sardina pilchardus. The sequence continues at coordinate 11,897,601 of NC_084995.1, forward strand.
TGTCTACCAAATCCTAAACTTAAATAGCGTAAACATTTTATCTTATGAAAAAACTCTTAGGGGGAACAGTTAGGCAACCCTTCGTAGTAGGCCTATAGGCAATTTATTAGAGGGGTCAAAAAAACTCATAGTAGTAGGCTAGCCTGCTACTTTTTCCAGACTAAATGTGTCACTTTAGTGATTGGCTCTTTCAAATGCAAATGAGGTGGATGGGCTTTTGAATGGGCCTGCTGCAGGTGAGAGGACAAATCCTAAGAATTTGTTGTTTTTACAAAGTGCCATTATCATTGGCATATTCTCTTAAAACAATACATAAGTTTAGAGCGAACGTTTCAACTATGTTTGCCATGGTAGACAAAAACACTCAAATAAAACAATAGCCTAAAAAATAACTGTAGTGCGTAATGGACACGGCTCTATATCCTAAATAATTTTCGAGGTTCGCCATTTGGTAAAAAGCCAGGTCTATATATATATATATATATAGCCTAGAGAGAGAGAGAGAGAGAGAAAGAGAGAGAGAGAGATTCATGCATTCTGCATTACCGTGACCCTATACCTTGGATGTTTTTTTTTCTCATTGGAATACAGCAGGACAGGATGCCTTTTATCTATCAAACGCAAAAGCTGAGATTGTTGGAAGGACTAGGCTACTCAACAAACTTGTTTTTCGTTTCTGGGAGATCTCGTTATCGTTTTGGATTGTCGGATTTTATACTTATTGTAGGATGAACAAAGTCCATGGATTTGCTATATTAAATCCAGTAGCCTAATAATTAGGCTATGTGCCACGTCCGATTTCGCAAGTGGTGTAGTAGGCCTAGGCTACATTTAAAAATCGACAGCCGTATGTGAGATCCATTTCATGAAGAGCAATTGTCTTGTGCGATCATGCCCCCTCCCCCACACTCGTCTAACCAGTTCACTACATTATAGCCTACCTATATGTGGCACTGAGGACGACTGCCTCTCCCTCTTCTCTCTCGACAGACACCTGAGCCCGACACTATGTCAATGTAAAAATGTGCGTGAGTTTGCGCTGAACCACGAATTCACATAGGCTATTAACTTTTCTTTTCAGCAGACATCGCAAACGTAAAAAAAATAGCAAAACAGAAAATCTTTCATTTTTTAATAAAACGACAACTTGTCTCTTGATGAGTTCCGGAGAGGTTCTTCGAGTGGGTTTCGAACCCCGATCGCTGGCGTACTTTGCACATGCTCCAACCAGTTGCGCCACAGCTCGATTGTTATCACTGTTATGCTTTATTCGCGCCATGGACTTGAAACCGATCAAAAGATCTGACATGTTAAACTGACGTTAGTTATTAATTCACCACATGATAAAATGCTGTCATATAGCTTGACGCCCAGCAGCCTATGGTAGTCTATGCCTATCTCTGAATCAACATGAACATGCATACGATACGTTCCTAGAAACTTAGGCTATATTGCGGAGCTAGGCCTCCTAGTCGATGGTTACAATGAATCACCCTCACTGCCCTATCGCATATCTGACCATCCATTGTTACAATGTTACAAAATGCGCGATCTTCTCCATGCATGTAGCCTACGGTTATAAGTAAAGTGACAAGCATAGGCATGTATTAAAGAGATTTCTGTTAAATACATTTTATTTTCAGTCGTCAAAAGTGGTGGGGACAAAATCTGTGATAACAAGTGCTGGGTACATGTAGGCTACCCAGCGTCGCCGGTTAAAATTAACATGCCTCCGTTTTAAAATAGCCTATAGGCCTACACATTTCTAAGTATTCCTAGCATGTAAATGTAGCCAAAATGTCCATCTTGTCCATCTCTTTCGTCTTCGCCTTGACAATGACAATAATAGCCTATTCACGGAAATGCGGTCTTGTAACCGTAGCCTAATGAATTCATGAATTAATCTAAGGTTGCCTTTCGAGTAGCCTATTTCAGGTTGAATTGAAGGCTATTTCCTTCTGATAGGCCTATAGGTTTCTAAAACCATTTTCATTCATTTCAACAATGGTTTATTGAAACGTCGTTTGATTAATTTCGCCAGTCATCACTTTCATCTTAATGATTAAATGAGACGGATATGCGGAGTATTTCTCTCCCTCTCCATTGACCAAAACGTTGCTCTGGCATCTCTGCTGGACTGACTGAGTTATAGGCTACGTCGAGTGAGAGAGCTGTGAGGTAGGCTGTAAACATTCGAAAACTCTGCAACTGCAATCTAACATGCCGAGCGTCATGTCTCTTTTCTCCGCTTGTCACCAGCGCGGTGTCCTCGGGTTTTTCCATGAGCCGAACCTTCATATTATTAGGGCGGTCTATGTTGCCCCCTTGCGGTTGCAGTTTTCCCGATGCTTCGGGAGTCCCGATGTGCGGGAAAGAAAGGAGCATTCTCAACCCGTACCATCTGTAGTATGTGCTTACTAACCCCAAATGAGTTCAACGTTCTCAAAAGATACTTTTGCTGCTGACATTTCTTGAGAATGTCCTCTGTGTTGGAATTAAATTTCAGGAAATTATCAAATAATGTGACCAAGTACCTGTATTCCACCACTAATTCTACTGGTTCCCCGTGGATAGTGGTCTTAGCAGCCTCTGCTGTTGTCCTTAGTGAGTTGGAAAAAGTCACTACCATGTCCTTAGTCTTGTTGACATTTAGTTCCAGATGATTATTATCGCACCAATCCACAAACTCTTGGAGAGCTGGGCCATGATGTAAAGAAGGGCCAGAGAGGAGTGATAGGAGAACTGTATCATCCGCAAATTTAACTAAGTGACAGTTTGGCTGGGTGGTTCTGCAGTCATCAGTGTAGAGAATAAAACGCAGTGGAGATAGCACACAACCCTGGGGGGACCCTGTAGACATGTAGGTGAGATCAGAGAGTGTTTGGTTAACACGCACTCTCTGTGACCTGTTAGTCAGAAAGTTAATTATCCACTGGATCAGCTGATCATCCAGGTGAAAAAAGGATGTAAGCTTCTGGGCCAGGACGTTAGGCTGCAGGGTGTTGAACGCAGATGAAAAATCAGCAAATAAAAGTCTGGCTATAGAATTGGGAGTTTCCAGGTGTTTTTGAATCACTTCACTCATGAAAAGCTTAGCATCATCAGTTCCTCTACCAGTGCGATAAGCAAACTGGAGTGAGTCCATTTTTGAGTCCAATGACCCAGTGATGTAATGTTTGATGATCCTCTCCATTGCCTTCATCACAAGGGAAGTGAGGGCTATTGGTCTCAGATCGTTCAGGACAGTGATGTTGCTCTTCTTAGGTATAGGCACCACTGTAGAGTGTTTCCACACCTGTGGGACCCTACCACTGTCCAGAGAGCTTTGGAACAGGAGCTGGAATACATCTGCTAGCTGCTCTGCACAGTCTTTGAGGGTACAACCATTGATGTTATCAGGCCCAGGTGCAGAGTTCTGCTTAGTCCTCTTAAGAGAGCACACCACCTCTTCCCTGCTTATCAAGACGGGAGATTGCCCAGGTTTCAGTGATGACAGAATGGCATCTATTTGATTGCTGTTATTTGTTTCAAATCTAGAGTAGAAGGAGTTCAGGTCATTGGGGAGGGCGGCTAAGCTGATGTTGGGGACCTGTATGAGTTTGTGAGTGGTGGGGACAGTATTTACAGCAGCCATGTTCTTAAGGCCTTGCCAAGCTGAGCGGAGATTTCCTTCAGAAAAAGATTGTTCCATGTTATGACCTATCCTTACTGACAATATTTTTTTGGGCACGAATGAATGGGTTTGCCCTTAGTTTACAGTTTTTTTCTGATTGGTTAAGCACTTTTTTTGTAACTATTGGCTATTTTTGCAAAACTCTACACACAAATAGCAAAACCTTTCACCAAATTATCAAAACATTGTAGTTCTCTTGCAAAAGCGAACACAGCTAGATTAACTCTTCACACCTTTGTAAAAATGGTGTTTCTGTATCAATCAGTAAACACAAGCCATCATCTACTAAGCACACATTGTGTCAACTACACACTGATGGTATAAATACACATCTGGCTTTTGCTTTCTCTGTGCACAAGGTAGGCTACAGTATGTCAGTTTGAGGTCATACTTTTGTCATAGTTCTGTGAACATATAGGAATCCAAACTTCAAGTATTGGTGTTCACACTCATCAAAGCAAATACAAAGTCAAAACACAAAATAGTAATTTCACTGAGACAAAAAAAAAAAAAAATCATGACATCTCTCTGGGTACGGCCACAAAATTTCATCTACAGTACATTGCATGCAATGTCCTCCTGTCCAAGGCACCGGGCTCCTTGTCCTTGTCGTCCTCTCCCTCTCGCTCCTTCACCTCCACGTCCTCTTCCTAGGCCTCCTCTAATTCTCACTCTTCCTGCTCCTTCCATGTACTCCACACGGATATCTTACCTGTGCCTTATTTACACTGCTTAGGCTGATTGCAAAGTGAACTAATGATCTAAAGCAGTTTTCACATGTGAAAATGTGCCAAGACAGTTGGCAAAATAGTGTTAACACTAGAAGCGCCGGGCCGTTCTGACCCACTTATACCTAGAAGCGCCGCGCCCCGGTCATTTGACCGCTTTGACGACCTACTAGAAGCGCCGTGCTGGTGTGAACTATTTACATGTAAAGCGCGGTGAGGCGGTCAAATGACCGCTGAGTCCTTAGACTGGGGCGCTGTCACTTACACATAATGATAGCTAGATGGCGCTTCGTGCACGAATCAAATCGTTTGGTCATAGATTCAGTTTGCACTAAGCCATGTCTCATTCGTGTCAAACCGTGTTGATAGTCTGTAGTTGTTTCATTATGACATACAGCACGTTTGAGGTAGACTATCTGTTCATTTATTTGTGTTGTTTGAGGTAGAAACTCTGGAAGAGTTCTTGAACAAACCTTAAGCAAACTTGACTTTTTCGTAGTATTTTTTTTATATAGGCCTATTTCGTTTTTAATAAATATGAGTATTAGTTTTTAATATTTTGGAGATTGTTATAAAGATGATTAAATCAATGTCACACACGGTAGTTTGAGTGCAGTTAATCTACGAATAGGCTATAACATTCAGTTATCGGCTGAAAATAATCAAGTCGTTGCACCTAGTCATTAGGCTACCGTCAGAACGATCCAAAAAAGTGCTGAAACGTTGACCATTGTGATTCAAAATTGACTTGCCTATTGCTGTGACAGATAACAGTTTTGTTTTGGAGTGGTGGGAGAGAGAAGTAGCGGGCTTCTGCGATGTTTTCCGAGGGAATAGTGCTTTGGAAGGCTAATAATAAGGTTAATAATTCCTCCCAATAATATCAAGCTTTACACATGCAGTTTAATAAAAACAACTATCTAATCGTAAATTGTTTTTGAACGACAGTTGTAACTGGCAGCTTTAGACCTTTAGACACTCTTTAGGGGAGTCTAACAACAAAGTCTACCTCCCTGCCCCCACTGAAGTTTCGCTTGCCGTTAATGTTTTGGCCAAAACTTCGAATTTCAGCTGCAAATAATTTTTACACACGTAGGCTGTGTAAAAATCTTGTAGGGATCTTGTAGGGTCTAGCTACCTCGGAGGGGGGGAGATAGAGAGAGCAGCTTGTGCTGAGCAGGAGACTTAAAAATGATGAGTGAAAGATAATATCCGTTTGGGAATGTGTAGGCTATGTTTCGATGTCTGCTGAAAAAAAGCTATAGGCCTAGTTTCTACAATGTACGCTACTTCTATGTGAATTCGTGATTCGGGATTGAGTTGACTCACTGGTTAGAGCTTCAGCCCCCACGCCCACGGGCTGCTGGTTCGATCCTCGACCTGTGTATGGCATTAGTCCTTTTGAGCAAGGCATCAATAAAATATATTCTATTCTATTATTTTCTATTCACACAACTACACGCACGCTGGCGAATTCGAACATTCTGAAACGCGCATATGCGATGAAACATGATTGCGCATTCTTCCACGAGTTGCATGTAAACAACAAACCTACAGCCTGCACGGGGCAGAGAGAGGGGGTGGGGAGGCAGTGATGTCTGTAGCCTAAGATCATGTCCACACGTAGCAAAACGATCCCCCCCCCCCCCTCCGTGAACTGGTTAGACGTGTATGGGGGAGGGGGAATAATCGGTTTCCTGCAGCCGCCAAAGTTTTCATGGCTGATAATGGCTTTAGTTGTCACTTCATGTACAGAACATGCAACTGAGTCCTGTGTAGCCTATCGTAGCAACGAGCACAATACTGATGTGGTGTAGCCTATCCAGTGGGAATCGTTTATAGGCTATCGTTTATTTTTCGCGTGTGTCTCTATGATATAATTATTTTTAGATGCAAAAAGTCTAACTGACTTGGCCAAAGTTTGTCAGATGGCGGCTGAATTTGGATTAGAAAATGATTGGCTGATCCTACAGCCAGAGTATATGTTGGGGGATGTAGCTCTGAGTTGTTTGACATAAGACGGGGCACGAGACAGGGAGACCCTCTGTCTCCTTTACTTTTTACATTATCTATAGAACCCCTGGCACACTTAGTTAGAAATTCTCCCATAATCTCTCCTATTACAATTGGCTCTACATCACATTCAATATCACTTTATGCTGATGACATCTTGATCTATTTGGCAAATGTTCAGCATACGCTTCCTTGTGTCTTGACAGTACTGGAGAAATTTGGATACCTTTCAGGGTATAAAGTAAATCTTTCCAAATCTGCCCTTATGCTCATCAATACAGATCCAAATAAGGTATCTCTACCAGTTCAGATTAATGTCATGAAAGAGGTCTTATACCTGGGGGTTAGAATAACTAGTTCCCCTAACTCTGTGGCGAATGTAAACTACTCTTAATCTCAAAAATATTGAGGAGGATATAAACAGATGGAAACATTTACCAAGCTCAGTACCTGCTCGTATCTCAGTAATCAAAATGAACATTTTACCCCGCATTAACTTTGTAAGTTCAATGATCCCACTTGCACCACCAGCTGGATACTGGACAAAACTAGAGGCTATGTTAAGAAAGTATGTGTGGAATGGTAAGCGACCGCAATTACAGTTTTTTACGATTGTTTACACACTAAAATTATTTTTTTCACACAATTAGCAAAATTTTACTCCAAGGAGCAAAACACCTCCACAGATTTGCACAACATTACACACAATGTCTGCTTCACCCTTTTTGCAAAACATTACACACAGTGATTTGTAAAACTCTACACACATTTCCACACCTTAGACACAGATAAGGACTGTGAGGTTACTTCCTTGTCATTACAAAGCCCCGGATTGCCAATGACTACACTAATGAACAAATTGGATAATCACATCCATCAGGTGTGTAAGCACACATGTGCAAAATTGAAAACGCAGCACTCAGGTGTGCTATACAGTCTTGCTGCTTTTGCAGTAGTTGCTCTTCAGAGTCAAAGTGTGTGTACTTTATGCAGTAGTTTTTATTTGTCTACAGATTTTATTTGTTCAATTGATTTCATTGTTGGTTGATTACTGTAACTGATTATGGTTAGAAATACTGTAAGTATTGAAAGAAATACTTGAAATATTCAGTCTACAGCAGTCTTCAGTGTTGTACAGTGCAAGTGCAAGTTTATAGACCTATTTATGTACACTTTCCCTATGTCGAACTAATCATGAAGAATGTTGTGGGTTTGTCACTATTTTTTGGACATCTAAATGATCCCTTACATAACAATGTCTGGGCAAAAATCTAGCACATGCTATTTCCTAATTTTTCTTTTTACAAATGCGTTTTGCATTTATCACTGCAGTGTGAAACTGGCTGCAATAGTGTCTGATCATTGAGGACTGTGTTTGTCTAATGACAACTAATAGCATTTTTACAAATATGTGTATATGTTTTGACTGAAGTGTGTATGTTTTGACTGAAGTGTGTTTGTTTTGACTGAAGGGTTTCATTTTGCAAAGAATCTAGGAATTATGCAAACTGAGTGTGGCGTTTGGATACCTGTGCTTAAATTTTGTTAAAAAGAACTCGGTTTGAAAAATTGTGTGTAAGCAATTGAAAAAACTGTAATTCACCACATGATAAAATACTGTCATATAGCTTGACGCCCAGCAGCCTATGGTAGTCTATGCCTATCTCTGAATCAACATGAACATGCATACGATACATACGTTGCTAGAAACTTATTTTGCGGAGCTAGGCCTGCTAGTCGATGATTACAATGCAGGGTTTCCCCCAGAATTTTTTTTAGTTAAGGTGGTGTCTGTCCAGGGGAAGGGGGCGTCGCCGTAGCGTCCCCGCCGCATCGCCGCCACTGCCCTACGATTGGGGGGGGGGGGGGGGGGGAGAGACCGAGTGACAACGGCCGAGACCGAGTGACAACGGCCGAAGCAAGTCTGAGTCGAGACCGAGTCTTAAAGGAGTCAAGGCCGCATCAAGACCAACCAAAGAAAGGGGTTTTCATAATTTACATCACCAAGGATCATAACAGTTCAATTCCCAAAGGGTAGAGAGGGGATTGTAGGCTACAGGAGCAGTCTAGCACACACTTGTCTAAATAACTTCTTTTCTGATTTACTTTAAGACAAGGAGGTCAGCTGAAGTAAAAATTTAGTAGGCTGTCAGCATTTCATTAATGTTGAAAATGTTGAATTTTGACACTAATGACAGCAATATACCTGGATTTGACATTCATTGTATTAGATTTAATTGTATCAGCAACCAATTAAACATCATTAACACAATTTAGACAATATTATACCTTAAAAGTGTAAGTTTACAACTCCAATACAGGGCCTTTTGTATCTTTCAAAACGTTTGCACTGCTCAGCATAGCACCATAGGATATATTTTAAAGCCAGTCAATATTATAATATTCTATTAAAACCAAGAATATTTGTAATGGTGGATATTTTAGAATATACCATGAAATAAAGATGAAACTGTATGAAAATGTAACATTGCGACTGTATGGTAAAGTTAGTGAATTGTGATTTAGTAGCCTAAAGCTGCAATTCTTTGATTTAAGCTGTATATTGTGCGTGCCTGTTGCTCATATAGCCTAAGAGAGCCGAAAGGTTTTTAATGCTTTTTAAAACATAATTAGCGAGATCGTACCGCATTGAACGCTAATATTTTGTCACTAGCAACCAAATCTGTCATCTGTCAAATACAGTTGCATGTTATCTCCAAGCTGGACTACTGTAATTCTTTGTTAGCTGGCCTACCTGCTTGTGTATTAAGACCACTACAGTTGATTCAGAATGCTGCAGCACGACTGGTCTTCAATCAGCCAAAGAGGACACATGTAACCCCTCTCCTAGTTACTCTCCACTGGCTCCCTATAGTAGCCAGAATTAAATTTAAATCTCTCACTCTGGCCTATAGGACACTGACTGGATCTGCTCCCAGCTACTTCAGTTCTTTAATCACGATGTACATTCCCAACCGCCCATTGCGATCTTCTGAGGAGCGTCTGTTATGTCGACCAACCATACATGCTAGGTCAAATTCTTCAGTGGTTCCGTGTTGGTGGAATGAGTTGCCCAGTGCTCTCCGTTCCAGCAACAGCTTTGGATCTTTTAAGAGGGGTCTTAAGGCATATTTGTTCAATATGCACTTAGTCCTTTGAGTTTGTGATGTGTTATGGTTTGTATAATAGTATTGTTTTGTTATAATTTGTCCATTGATAGAATTTGACATTTATTTTGCTATTGTCCTTAAATTTAGCCATACCTTGCTTTAGTTATTATTATTATATATAATTAACTGAGTGACTTATGTGATTGCTATTCTCATTTCACTGTTTTTATTTCTCATTAGGTTAGTGCTTAAAATTATTGTTTTACTGATAATATTACTATTCTCCCTATTGTAATTGTTCACTGTTAATTTAATTTGTACTGTTATTTATTTGTATGTCGCTTTGGACAAAGGCGTCTGCTAAATAACCATAACCATAACCATAACCATAACCATGTTCAGCTCTGAACAAAAACATTCGGGAATTATTTCTACAAAACGTAAACGTGCGTCCCGCCCGGTCGGGATGAATGAAACTGGCATGGGAGACAAGAGGCTACAGTTTAAAGTTTAAACTAGCCTGTGTAAACCTCAGACAATTTCAGTATTTTACAACACGTGAATGAATAGCCGTCACAAGTTGTTGTTAGCTGTAGGCTAGATGGCACAAGTGTTTGTCACAACAAAATTACAAGATGCAGTGGGCTATGCATTCATAGTAGACGAGTGATTAAAAAAAAAGATAAAGCGCTCAAAAGTGTTATGCCGCTCATCCCACACATTTGGTAGATTCAACAGAGAACGATTCCTGTGAGAGTCGTCAAATCTAGCTAGGTTTAGGCTATTTGTGTTCGCAGTCACTCTGAGATATTCGTGGCAGTAGTGGCACCTGACCTGATATCAAATACTCATGCTGAATGAGCGCGTCGCCTGTGTGCATAGGCCAAATCGATTTGAAAAAGTTTATTTTTTTAATGCGTTCTATAGAGAAGGGAGACTAGCGGCTACGGTTTGGAATGACATGGAGAAAACATGACAGAGTAATACGGCGAATATCACTATACATAATATATTTATTTATTTATTTATTTATTTATTTATTAAAGACGCTAGTTAAGGTGGCAGCCCTGTGTTGTTAAGGCGGGCGCCTTAGCAGGAAAGCGCTGCGGGAAACCCTGCAATGAATCACCCTCACTGCCCTATCGCATATCTGACCATCCATTGTTACAATGTTACAAAATGCGCGATCTTCTCCATGCATGTAGCCTACGGTTATAAGTAAAGTGACAAGCATAGGCATAAAGAGATTTCTGTTAAATACATTTTATTTCAGTCATCAAAAGTGGTGGGGACAAAATCTGTGATAACAAGTGCTGGGTACATGTAGGCTACCCAGCGTCGCCGGTTAAAATGAACATGCCTCCGTTTTAAAATAGCCTATACACATTTCTAAGTATTCCTAGCATGTAAATGTAGCCAAAATGTCCATCTTGTCCATCTCTTTCGTCTTCGCCTTGACATTGACAATAATAGCCTATTCACGGAATGCGGTATTGTAACCGTAATGAATTCATGAATTAATCTAAGGTGGCCTTTCGAGTATTTCAGGTTGAATTGAAGGCTATTTCCTTCTGATAGGCCTATAGGCGATTTTCTAAAACCATTTTCATTCATTTCAACAATGGTTTATTGAAACGTCGTTTGATTAATTTCGCCAGTCATCACTTTCATTTTAATGATTACAGTTTTTTCCAATTGCTTACACACAATTTTTCAAACCGAGTTCTTTTTAACAAAATTTCAGCACAGGTATCCAAACACCACACTCAGTTTGCATAATTCCTAGATTCTTTGCAAAATGAAACACTTCAGTCAAAACAAACACACTTCAGTCAAAACATACACACTTCAGTCAAAACATACACACTTCAGTCAAAACATATACACATAATTGTAAAAATGCTATTAGTTGTCATTTAACAAACACAGTCCTCAATTATCAGACACTATTGCAGCCAGTTTCACACTGCAGTGATAAATGCAAAACGCATTTGTAAAAAGAAAAATTAGGAAATAGCATGTGCTAGATTTTTGCCCAGACATTGTTATGTAAGGGATCATTTAGATGTCCAAAAAATAGTGACAAACCCACAACATTCTTCATGATTAGTTCGACATAGGGAAAGTGTACATAAATAGGTCTATGAACTTGCACTTGCACTGTACAACACTGAAGACTGCTGTAGACTGAATATTTCAAGTATTTCTTTCAATACTTACAGTATTTCTAACCATAATCAGTTACAGTAATCAACTAACAATGAAATGCATTGAACAAATAAAATCTGTAGACAAACAAAAACTATTGCATAAAGTACATACACTTTGACTCTGAAGAGCAACTACTGCAAAAGCAACAAGACTGTATAGCACACCTGAGTGCTGCGTTTTCAATTTTGCACATGTGTGCTTACACCCCTGGTGGATGTGATTATCCAATTCGTTCATTAGTGTAGTCATTGGCAATCCAGGGCTTTGTAATGACAAGGAAGTAACGTCACAATACTTATCTGTGTCTAAGGTGTGGAAATGTGTGTAGAGTTTTACAAATCACTGTGTGTAATGTTTTGCAAAAAGGGTGAAGCAGACATTGTGTGTAATGTTGTGCAAATCTGTGGAGGTGTTTTGCTCCTTGGAGTAAAATTTTGCTAATTGTGTGAAAAAAAATATTTTAGTGTGTAAACAATCGTAAAAAACTGTAAATGAGACGGATATGCGGAGCATTTCTCTCCCTCTCCAATGACCAAAACGTTGCTCTGGCATCTCTGCTGGACTGACTGAGTTATAGGCTACGTCGAGTGAGAGAGCTGTGAGGTAGGCTGTAAAACATTCGAAAACTCTGCAACTGCAATCTAACATGCCGAGCGTCATGTCTCTTTTCTCCGCTTGTCACCAGCGCTGCGTCCTCTGGTTTTTCCATGAGCCGAACCTTCATATTATTAGGGCGGTCCATGTTGCCCCCTTGCGGTTGCAGTTTTAATTACAAAGTCCCGATGCTTCGGGATTCCCGATGTGCGGGAAAGAATGGAGCATTCTCAACCCGTACCATCTGTAATTATTCTCTTTTGGGTTACTTACCTGGGGGTAGGGGCGCTCCACCTGATTCAGCTAGACTTGGATAGAGTAGGGGTGAGTGTAAAATACATACATCTCATACACCACATTCCCTTCAGGCAGCCACTGGACACTCCTTACATCCTGAAGCCCACTGTAACCAGTCTATTAAGCCTGCATTTAGTCGGGGCTGCTGAACAGGACACAACTTGCTCGTGCATACACGGACATTGGGGCTGTAGCTATTGGGTGTGGGGGACCTAGATCCTGGCCCACTCAAGGCTCCCTAGGCAAAGTACTATACTATCCCCTACAAGGTGGCGGCAATAACTCCGACCGCCACAAGTAGTATGCCCAGTATGCCCAGAGAAAGAACAATGAGGACAGAGTCACATGACACTGTCCTCATTGTTCTTTCTCTGGGCATACTGTATCAGAGAGAGAGAGAGAGATAGTATGATAGTATTGCTTTCTTGTTCTGTCCTCATACATTTCTACTCATTGATGTTGACCGTCAACATTACGACTGGTAAGAAAAAAATATCAGGTTGAAATTAAAATGTTTTCAGTGGAAAATGTGTAAGATAGTGGTTTCTGGCATATTGGCAACTGTGCAACGGGCAAAAGATTGGTGGTGCTTTATTTATGATCAAAGATTATACAGTATGGGAAGCGCACTCAGTCATAGGGTGCCTTTCATTTGGGCTTTTATACGTCCTCCCTCGCTCCTCAGGACTCTACTCACTGATCTACATAAAGAATGATGGGTCAAAAACAATGGGATAGTCTATCCAGTGTTAGTTATAGATCAGTGGGAACGCCCCTTGAGGATTGCCATCTTTGTATCTTCACCATTTGTAAAGTGCCAATGACACAGTGTGTATATTTAATGACCTTATACATGTTGTTGATATTACTTAATGTCATGAATACTGCACTGAATTGATGGATAATGTAATCTGTATCTCATAGCTATGGCAGTGACCTGGATATGTCTCATTGTGCTTGTCACATGCAGAGAAACAACAGCAGGTAAATGTGCTCCATATTGTGTTCCATAGCTAAATTAGAGATCGTGCAATAGAACTGTTTATTGTCACTACAAAAAATGTCAGTCTATTATTTTGTGCTAATTGTTGTTTAGCTCATTAAAATTTGTAAGAGATTCACACAAGTTCTTGAACTGATTAGTGTTTGTCTATGTTTGTCTCTCTCCCTCTGCACTATAACAACTTTTATAACAATGGTTTCTCCTTTCTCTTTGCTCACATTGTACTCTCATGATCGTCCCACAGGATCCTTCTCCCTCCTGGTGCCGGAGGGTCCGATCTCTGCTCCATTAGGAGGTTCTGTGGTTCTGTCCTCTGTGGCTTCCTCTTCCTTTGACCCAGAGGAGGTGCGCTGGTTCCGACCCAATCAGTACAAGACCCCGGTTCTGTTGTATGAGCTTTGGAAAATGAACGAAAAGGCTGCAGACCCCCGGTATCAGGGCAGGGCGTTCTTCACAGCGGGACTAAAGAAGGGTGATGCGTCTCTGAGACTGGAGAAGCTCACACTAGCAGACAGAGGAGAGTATGTGTGCTACGTTCACAACGGAAAAGTGTATGAGGAGGTGACCATCTTTTTAACAGTCAGAGGTGAGTGGATCATTATTTATCAGGATTATCTGGATTAGTTATCAGGATTATTTGAGTAACACTGGACATGCTTTGGGAAGTTTGTTTTGTACAGTTTCCAGCTATACAGTGGGTACGGGTTGAGAATGCACCTTTTCCCGCGGGACTCCCAAAGAGATCCCGTAGGCTGTCGAGACGATTTTTTTCGAGGCTAAGGCAATGTACCCAAACAACCACCAGGTGGCAGAAAGTTTCAACCCGCATTTCAGCTGCATTTAATGACGAAGACCGCATATCCGTCTCATTTAATCACGAAGTGCCTGTATTACTCGCGAGAAACAAAAAAAAAAGACGCATTTCCTGTTTATAACGCGGAAGTGAAATGCGCGATCGCTATGCACAAATTGAAGCAGAAAAACGGCAAATGTTAAAAAACAAAGTCGTGTGTTATGAAGTCTTGGGTCTGCCATTCACCTACTCTGATTCTGAAGGAGAATATCTGCCTTTTGGAGATTATGATCGGTCGTTCATTGGCAGTGACAGTCAAGATGCGTCTGTGAATGGAGGTGGGTCTTTGCGTGTGTACGTCAATGTTTACCTGCAGCAATGTTGACCAAAGGGTTCAAATAAGCATGGTGTGCTTGGTGCCAGTGATAATCATGATGATAGTGTCTGTAATTGACATGGTACAGACAGCAGGTCTAGTAAAAATAGGGCTCTGAAGAACTACAAAGTCATCCGCGATAGGAACTGATTTGACCAGGCTACTTTATTATATAGTAACATAGGGATTGTGATAATACTAATAGTTTACTATTGTTGGTTTACATGTGGCTGTGGTCCTGTTTATTTGTTATGTCGGAGAAATTACAAAAATCAAAGTAAAACTGCTCAAATGTGTTCAACAATCAGTATTTACTGAAATGTGCATAATTTGACGCTATTGCCATCCTGTGACGTCATAATATGCAAATTAGATGAGTAAATTTACTCCCTTTATAAACTTTAGTTCATACTCAATGATTTTCACATTTACAGTAGGACTTTATCTCTGACCACTTTCAAGCCATGGCCTTTTGAATTTTTTATGCAAAAATCCAAAAAAACCCGGGCGGTTAGAGGGTTAAAATGAAGGTGATGACTGGCGAAAATAATCAAACGACGTTTCAATAAACCATTGTTGAAATGATTGAAAATGGTTTAAGAAAATCGCCTAGAGGGCTATCAGAAGGAAATAGCCTTCAATTCAACCTGAAAGACTTGACAGGCAACCTTAGATTAATTCATTAATTCATTACAGTTAGCTTACAAGACCGCATTTCCGTGAATAGGCTATTGTCAAGGCGAAGACGAAAGAGATGGCCAAGATGGACATTAGGCTACATTTATATGCCAGGAATACTTAATAATGTTTATAGGATATTTTAAAACGCAGGCATGCGTTCATTTTAACCGGCGACGCTGGGTACATGTACCCAGCACTTTTTATCACAGATTCCCCACCACTTTTGACAACTGAAAATAAAATGTATAACAGAAATCTCTTTAATACATGCCTACGCTTGTCACTTTACTTATAACCGTGTGCTACATGCACGGAGAAGATCGCGCATTTTGTAACATTGTAACAATGGATGGTCAGATATGCGATAGGGCCGTGAGGGTGATTCATTGTAGCCTAACCATCGACTATAGCCTGGGCCTAGCTCCGCAAAATAAATGTCTAGCAATTTATAGGCTATAGATTTCGGTATGCATGTTCATGTTGTTTCAGAGATAGGCATAGACTACTGTAGGCTACTGTGCGTCAAGCTATACGACAGCATTTTATCATGTGGTGAATTAATGACTAACGTCAGTTTAACATGTCAGAACGTTTGATCGGCGTTTCAAGTGCATGCCGCGAATATCAAATAAACTCGACTGGCTGAATCCCTTATATTTGTTGGCAACTGTTACTGTAATATATTCAAAGCCATGCACTGGTAGGCCTAAGGATAAACCGGATAAACGACCAATATTTAGTTTCACTGTCCTCCGCTGCTCACAGCGCAATTTCGAATAGCCACGGAGATGAAAAGATTTAAGCTTTGTAGGCTACTATTTCGTAGAGGGCCATGGTATTAACTTTGAAAAATGTCTCTGCCCCCCGCGAAAGTAGGCATATAGCCTACATTTTCATGAGGATTACTCTGCAAACTAAAGCATATTAAGTAGGCATAGGCATTACAAATAAAGGATCTTAACTGTGGCGCAAGTGATTCGGGCGCTCCCCTGCATGCCAGTGACCCGGGTTCGATTCCCGCTGTATCATCCATGCTTCAACTCACCAGAGAGAGGATAAATTTGCTCTTAAAAATATATATTTAAAAAAAATTAAAGATGTTTTAGTTTTGCGAATCTTTTTTATGTTTGCGATATCTGCTGAAAAGAGCTAGCCTATATTTTTCAGCATTCACACACCTTAGCATTCACACACATTTTCACATTTACATAATGTCAGGCTCAGTGACACGGAGGCAGTCGTCCTCAATGCACATAGGTGAAGAACTGGTTAGACGAATGTGGGGGAGGGGGAATGATCGCATAAGACAATTGCTCTTCATGAAGCTGTTACAATGGATAGTGTTATGTAGCCTACTGTAGGCCTAAAGTGCTGCGCCGACATCGGCCGTCTAGGCCTATAGGCTATACCGTCTTTAAGCGCCTTTGTCCGAATCCAATGGAGACTGAAAGTTGGTAGGCTACAAATATAACTGGGATGAAGTGGTAGGCTACAAAAGTAAATGTTTCAACACAAAGTCTATGCCACTGCTCAGGGTTATAAAAGCCTAAGGCAGCGATTCCCAAACTTTTTATTATAACGCACCAACTTCAACATCTTCATCTAGGCTTTAAGCCACACGCTAAAAAGGCAACATGGGTAAAAAGGCCCTCGTTTAAGACACGACCACACAACAACAGCATATGCTCATTCCCACACAACATTTAGAATTTATCATTACGTGAGCTAGAGCTATGAAACGTCAAGTCATGCCCTATGCGGGACATTCTAAAACGCTTAACGTGGCTTAAGGGCGGAAAACAACGGGTCAATCATCACCAAATTTCTCATGACCATATATTGTCATGGACACTTAAACCTGTCAAAAAAACTAAACCGTAATCCAACGATTATAGAAGATATCTCACATTTACGTCATCTTCTTCATTGCGCCTATGGCGAGAAAAAGGCTTTGGTTTAATGTTTCTAAACAATGATGTCCACCAAATTCTCTCTCATATTGCTCATCATAATCACTTTAAACTATAGGCTAAATATATCGAACTCAAACTCAAATTATTATGGACGTTATTATACGCTATGTCATGAAGCGTTTCTGCCCCATTGAAAGGAAACAGCTTAACGTGGTTTAATGCAACTAAACAAAGATCATTGATCACCAAATTTCTCTCATATTACTTCTGATAAGCACATCAAATTATCAAAAACTCGGACCCAAGCTCCATGGACGTTATCTGACATAAGCATAGGCCTACAAAGGAAAGTTCTCCGCGCTTCTGTTGTGCGACAATCTGGTGCAACCAGGCCAGGACAGAAGTAGGCTATACAACTATGATGAACAACTTATGTGCTATGACTCTGATGAAGACGTTTGTAATGTCGAAACGTTAGTCAATGTTTTGCACCTTTTAAATAAATAGCCTACAAAAGAAGACATCTGCTTTGCACCGGCATTCCTCTTCTTTTCATACAAAAAGGCTTAACGTGGAATAAGTTTGGAAAACAACGACCAATGATCACCAAATTTCTCTCTTATATTACTTCTCATAAGCACATGAATGTTTTAGAATGTCCCGGCAATGCTGGAGCCGATTTCACAGCGCAGCAGAGCGCGGGGTTAAATGTAACATGCACTTTTTATGTAGATGTAACACGCACAAGCCTTCTTAAACTGCATGCTTTAGAAAGTTGACGTAATGGAAATGTACAAAATAACTAGCCTACTTTTTGGCTAGCAAAGGCATCCCCGTTTATTGTCCTAAACATTGCGTTCGTTTTTGTGACTTAGCCTATGAAGCATATCCGTGATAAGTTGAGCAGACACTGCTGTTTCATTGAAAGAAGTTAGGCCTAATAAGCATTTCTCTCCCTCTCCATTGACCAGAGTGTTTTTCAGGCATGAGACAAACCTGCACGTTGTTAGGGCGGTCTATGTTGCCCCCCTGCGGTTGCAGTTTTAATTACAAAGTCCCGAACCTTCGGGATTCCCGATGTGCGGCAAAGAAAGGAGCATTCTCAACCCGTGCCATCTCTATGCATGAGCAGAGGAAGCAGGGTAGAATTTTTGAGTAGAGAGTTTCAGCCCTGTCTGAGCTGATGGTAGCGTGAGTGGTGAGCAGCCCTGTAGAAAGTGTTGTATCCCGACAAACAAACTCAAGCTTAATTCTGTGTAAGGTTCTGTGTAGGGATGTTAACCGGTGACTGTTTGACCGATGGTTGACCGTATCCACGTCAACCGATCAAAGTTTTCGCTAGTCGGTTAAAAAGAAAAAAAAAAAACGATCTCTAAATTAGGCTATTATAGACAGTGGACTAAGTGCTACCACAGCTAGCCATCTCATTCCAAGATCTTTTTTGTGTGAAGTTAACATACCTCACACTAAAATTTTCATAACTCGCCTGCTTGTAGGCTAGGCTACTTAATAAACCAATAAAAGCATTTGGCACAAGGTTTGAGCGTTCTGCCTTGGCTGACGCGTCTTTTGCAATCTGGAGGTGCCTGTTTATCCATTGGTTCGTGTTGCAATCTGGCAACTTTCCGCATAAGATGGGCTTAGATTTGGAAATACATTACATATACTGTACATTTCAGGAAGGGTCATCAATGGTAACAAATAAGGTAATGATGATGATCATTCTTTATTATTGTTAGCACTTCGTCTAACTAAGCGCCGTCTCTTCGGAGCTGTCATTTTCTTAAGTGAGCCGCGGCAATTTCTTTTTCAAATTAGCTTCTAACGCTAGACAAACGCCTTTATTTGCAACGCGATCACCTTGTACCCAAACCATTTCGAAACTATCTGTCCTCCATTTACTTGCAAGCTCCTTGGTTTGCGGGACTCATGATTCGCGCTGTAGGGGACTTTAAAAAGAGTGACGTGAGTGAAAGGACGGCGCTGGGGCTGTGTGTGAGCGAGGGACAGAGAGATGTGACAGAGTTGCGAAATTGCGTGGCTGTTATTTCAAATAGCGTAGCATATTTTAAACGAATCGGTTAACCGGTTTCAACCGGCTAATGGGGCTCGGTGGTCGGTCAAGAAAATTTGTAGTTTTCGCCATCCCTAGTTCTGTGTGTGTCCCCTGAGAACTACCCATTACATTTGTACTTTTGAAACCAGTGTGTTTCTGAATGTAAAGTTCAGTATTTAATGTTCATGATGTTTTGACTGCAGTCACAGGGTCTATTCCAGTAATGTCGGTTGACGTCACTGCAACAACAGGGCAGGTGAATGTTAGCTGTGTGTCAGATGGATGGTCACCTGAGCCCACACTCACCTGGACAGATGAAAGAGAGATCAAACTGAACTACAGTCACGTCCACTTTCATGGTACTTTCTGGTACTTTTCTCATAGAGTTTACGTGTAACTAGACATGGTAGGGTATGAACAGGACACCTACAGTACATTTTCTGAAGTGTTTGTATGACTATAGTATGTGCTTCTCTCCCAGATGATGTTGATTTGTTGAAAGTGAGTTCCTGGCTGCTCTACTCCTCCTCTGAGTCAGAGTGGCTCTCCTGCTCTGTGGGGGTGTCTGATCAGGAGAGGAGAGAGGGCCGGATCTTACCGTACATCTCCAGAGGACAGACACCAGACACAGCAGCCCAGTCCGGTAGGTGTACATTACATCATCTAGTGGTTTTAATGTTATTCTGTCAGAGTTGGGTGGTAGGTAGGATGCTGGTAGTGTCTGGACCCAAATGCACAACAAGATGCTTGCAGATTACAGTTTTTCTCAAATGCTAAAACACAAAAGCCAATCCTCTAAACCAAATGGCCAGTTGTCTAAACACATTTACTAAATCTAGCCTCAATTTTTCAATACCATAAACACATTTCACATGAAGACACAATTCACAAAACACAATCCTCCGTTCTCATAAATCTAAGCACATTTATCCTTGCTAAAACACATGTTGCAAAACATATTCTCAAATGAAAGCTCATGTGATGCAAAATGCTTGCCACAGTCAGCAATAACGGAACACAATGAACACACCTGGAGTCATTCATTACACACAGCGACTCAAAAATGAAGACACTTGTTGCTAATGCGCACAGTGACTGTGGTGTGTATGTGTGTGTGTGTGGTGTGAATGAAGAAAATAAAAGAACTTCACACCATGATCACGTTTTCTGTTGTGTACTGTTGTGTGCAATAGATTCTGTTTTTTGCATTGAGTTGTGTTACAGTAGTGTATTTGGAGAATTTTCTGTACTCTTCATATGAAACTCACAACTCTAAATGAAGAGCTCTTCTCCAAAACGCTATAAATCCATTTTATAGACATTACTGTACTGTAACAAATCATGTTACTGTATTTACAGTAATTGTGTGTTTCAGGTAATACAAATGCAGTTGTTTTTATTGAGTAAAGATAAATTACTGTAACTAAACATAACCCAATACAGTTTCACTGAGATTACTTGAAAAACAAAATTTAAAAAATATATTTATGAAAATGCATTAGTAAAATGGTGGAAATAGCATTTTGGAAAAGAACTCTTCAAATGCCTAATCCTCTGCAGTACGGAAGCCCTGAACCGCAAGTGAAGAAAAAAAAATTGAGATGCTATCTTGTTATTTCGAGATCATATCTCGTTATTTCAAGATAATATCTCATAATTTCGAGATAATACACATATGTCAAAAAAAATAAGATTTTTTTTTTCCTCTTCAGATATTATCTCGTTATTTCGAGATTATTTTACTTAGGGAAAAAAAAGTATTAAAATATATATATTTTTTTCTTACTTTCAGATATTATCTCGTTATTTCGAGATTATTTTACTTAGGAAAAAAAAAGTATTAAAATACTTTTTTTTTTCTTACTTTCAGATATTATCTCGTTATTTCGAGATACTACTGTAAGTCGTTATTTCGAGATATTATCTCGAAATAACGACTTAGTATCTCGAAATAACGAGATAATATCTGAAAGTAAAAAAAAAAGCATTTTTTTATATATATATTTTTTTTTTAAGTGTGTTATCTCGAAATAACGAGATAGTATATCGTAATTACGAGATATTATCTCGAAATAACGAGATAATATCTGAAGGAAAAAAAAAGAAAATCTTATTTTTTTTTTACATGTGTATTATCTCGAAATTATGAGATTATCTTGAAATAACGAGATATGATCTCGAAATAACAAGATAGCATCTCAAAAATAATTTTCTTCACTTGCAGTTCAGGGCTTCCGTACTGCAGAGATCTAAGAAGATCCGTTACTCTAAAGTTTTTAAAAATATGCATTGGCAGTTATGAAACGAAGAACCTTCTCACAAATTGAGCATTGTGTTTTCAATTGTTTTGCTGTAGTGTGTAATGATATTTATAGTGTTTACATTTTTGAAAGCTTCGAGCTGCTCTTTTGGTATGGAAGTTTGAGTTTTGAAGTGAGAAGGTGTGGCTGTGCTTATGTAGCTTTAGAAAAGGGTATTGTGTTTAGAGACATTGGGGAACATGGAGGAAACGTTAGTGAAATGTGTTTTAGCATTTAAAGGGACATTGTGTAAGATTCCCAATGGTTTGTTACCCAAATCAACATTTCCCATTCATAAATGTGGCCTCATTCATGTGTAATTACCACTACCACCAATTCGAAGCATTCCTATTGGCTCAGAAGTCCTCATTTGAATATTCATAGCTCAGACCCGGCTCTCCATTTGCGTGCGCCATCTTGGAATACGGGTGGGCGCTACGGACATATGCGAAATACTACAGCTCCGTCTTTGACTTCTGAAGGCAGAGACTATGTCTATGGCAGAGACCATATCTCGGATCTATCCATTTCCTACATTCAGCGATGTAAGTTATGAACCCGTTTTCAACAAGCCACCTGTCTATCTAACATTCCAACACTGAAATTGTATTTTCCAAATAAACAAATAAAGTAACTTTGATTGTGATCTGTCACTGTCTCCGCAATGGCCTTTAGTTTAGTTTAGTTTACATAGCCACTTAAAAGGCTTTCTAGACCCACAGACAGTTGATAAACTAACCTACCATAGTTTTACTAGAACTAGAAGTTCTACAAAGTTATACAAATTTGTAAACTGACTTTCGCCAGATCCTGTAGTTCGCTGTCTGCTTCACACAAGGATCTGGGACTTCTCGATAGGAGATGTATTTCTGAAGGCGGGTCCTTGTAAAACATCCTCGCATGTGATTCGATAAACCACTTGCCTGTTATCTTGAATGACGTGCTAGGCTTTTTCAAGCTCTTGCCAAACCCGGTCGGTAGAAGAGTAAAAACATCCTTGCCACCAATAAATGTCTTCAAAACTATTCTCTGTTAATCTTTTAAAGAATGAATACTCAATAGATTCGACAAAACGGTTGAAATAGCAGAATCAATGTCAGCACAAGACTCCTCGCTGCGTGCCGCCATTGTTATTTGAATCAAACACTCGCTTCGGCGCTCCTGATTGGTTGCTTATTTTTTGATCACTGGCCCAGGGGTTTGGATTGCCCTCGCGTCCAGACCCTTGTGTGGAGCTCAGCGAAACGCCTCTGGTGGAGCATGGCGGAACTACAAGGGTCTGGCGAGAGTCAGGCTAACAAATTTGCTGAACGGAGGAGGATGTTTCAGGTTAGTTGCAAAACATTCACGGGCACCATATTATTGCCCTCTTACGTGTCACAGTCATTTCTATACCAACTAAGACTGCAGATTCGTAAAGAAACGCAAGCACCCACATCATAAGTGTTTCTTAATTAGGTTTGTACCAAACATGACATTTTACCGTGACTCGAGGAGCTGTAAACAGCTGTGAGGTTGTGTACAAAACCGCTAGCTACCACTTCCCATTACGGTGCAAACGTTAGCGAGCTAGCTCAGTTAACAGGCTAAATGAAATGGTTTGTTGTGTCCAAAAGTGTGTCTTATTGGTATCACACATAAGCAATGACAATGGAGAAGTTTCGGTTTTATGTTATTTCAGGTTAGTTTGCAACAACAAGTTTAACCACAGTCCTTGGCTACCTAGCTAGCAAGCCTGACTAGCCCTTCCCATTAACTTTCTATGTAGGCCTACTGTGCTAGCTAGCTACTGTGCTAACCAGCTCGGTTAACAGGCAAAGTGAAATAATTTATTACGTATCCGAAAGTGAGTTTTATTGGCATCACACACAAGCAACGACAATAGAGAAAAGTTCTGTTTTGACTAGGAGACTGGAACTACAGATGGTACGGGTTGAGAATGCTCCTTTCTTTCCCGCGCATCGGGAAAACTGCAACCGCAAGGGGGCAACATAGACCGCCCTAATAATATGAAGGTTCGGCTCATGGAAAAACCCGAGGACACCGCGCTGGTGACAAGCGGAGAAAAGAGACATGACGCTCGGCATGTTAGATTGCAGTTGCAGAGTTTTCGAATGTCCGCATATCCGTCTCATTTAATCATTAAAATTAAAGTGATGACTGGTGAAATTAATCAAACGACGTTTCAATAAACCATTGTTGAAATGAATGAAAATGGTTTTAGAAACATATAGGCCTATCAGAAGGAAATACCCAGGTCAAAAAGAAGTATACTTAAATATACTAAAAACGTGTTTGGAATTCAAAGTAGTGTAATTGCAATACATTTGTATTTCCTTAGTACATACCTATACTGTACTTAAGTATGTAATTCTGAAGTACACTATCAGTATAGTGAAATTTAAATATATTTAATACTGCCTTTTAAAAATATGCTAAAATGTAAGCATACTTACAGTTACATTTTAGCATATTTGTATAAACCTATTTATTCAACACTTACTTATAGTTGCATTTAAGTTCATTTTATATACTTTTCTTTAACCTAAAAAGTATACTTTTAAAAAATGCAATTAAGTTCAACTTTTAGTAAGTGTTGAATAAATGTGTTTAAAAAAATATGATGAAATGTTGCTGTAAGTGTGCTAAAATTTGAGCATATTTTTAAAGGCAGTATAAAATATACTTTTTCAGTATTTTTTTTATATTCTACTGACAGTGTACTTTCTAGTTCCATAGTACAGTAGATTTTGCAAAATTTCTAAAACTTTTTTAATACAGTTAAGAGCACTTATATTCAACCTGGGATTTTAAAGGCAGACTTTTTAGGCATACTTTATTGTTGTTGTGCATTTATTATTATTTAGTAACATTTGTTCAGCACTTATTGTACTGTAGGCTACTGTAGCTAACAGGTAAAGAACAGTCGTTATTTGTACAGATATTGTATGTCCATGTCAATTCAGTATCAGAATCTCAGGACTTGGCAGTAGCCTACTCACTCTCAAAAAAATGAAATCTCACTATTGCTCATCTTACTGAATCATTTTTCGTAGGATTTACACAATAAAATTAGGTTTCTAGGTGAAATGGAGTCAGTTGTGCGAAACGCATTTGATTAGGTGTTTGGAGGAAATGTGTCCGGCAATGGTCGCCGTAGAAGCATTATTTCAAAACACACGAGGATCTCTGGCTGCCTCTTCCTAACCATGTTCCTAACTCGTGGATTGTAAGGTATGTATTTGCTATTCACACAGTCTTATTTTGAGTTTGGGGTAATTTTAGGGAGTTTAGCATAACAACAACTTAAATAATCATTCAGCAGATCTCATGTGTAAACTGTATCGATAAATATGTTAACTCGAGCAGGTAAAAAAATCATGGCGGCTAAGTTATCATCTCAGGGGGGTCATCCCTATGTTCCCCGGGTCCTATGTTCCCCAGGTCCTATGTTCCCCGCTCGGGGAACATAGGACCCTTTTTCAGAAAAAGGGTCCTATGTTCCCCATTTTTCCCCAAAAGGGTCCTATGTTCCCCGGTTGCAATACATACAGGGGATCATAGGACCCTTTCTCTGAAAAAGGGTCCTATGTTCCCCAGGTCTCTCGGGGAACATAGGACCCTTTTTTTGAAAAAGGGTTCTATGTTCCCCGCTGTGAGAAACTGAACTTTACCAGTCTCACCCACTGCATCCCTCTTTGATTGTAAAATGTTTTGTGAGTGGTAGGTGAAAGACTCTCCTGTGAGGCAGAGTAAGTGAGTATTAGATAGATAGATAGATGCTTTATTGATCCCCAAGGGGAAATTAAATTCAATTAGGCTAATACTTTAACTGTGCATTGTTTGTGCTATTTTTGTTGGTAAAATTATTATGACCGTCCTACAGCGCAGGTTTAGTCAGATTTTTTTTTTTTTTTTTTTTTCCATGCGCAATTGTCAGTCAAGGATTCCCGGGACCGGGGTGCACAAAACTTGTTGGACATGTTGGACCATATCTGAACTTTTTTTGTATGTTGGTCTTAAAGGACCATATCAACCCATCCCATAACCACTCATTTCATGTATAGAGCCACCTAGTTAAAAATGAAAAAGCAAAATTGAGGCATTGTAATTGCAGGTATCTTTGGTTGACAGGTTCAAAACTGCACAGAAAATTACGACACCCTCTGAATGTATGCCAAGTTTTGTGTAATTGAGGGACCATACAATAAATTAATGTGTGTACATTTAGCGACTGTACACTATGCACACGCATGCATAAACACATAAAGATACATGCACACACATGCAGGCACACACACACACACACACACACACACACACATACATGTACATGTATACAGTGGGGAGAATAAGTATTTGACCCCATGCTAAAGTTGACTAAAAAGAGGAATATGAAATACCCTTTTCAAAATGTATCTTAATGCCTTAATTAAACAAATGAGTACAAATCCAACCTTTAAGGACATACATTTTCTTTGTGAATGAAGAATGTATCATAAATAGATAAACACATGTTTTCCTTAAAACACAGGGGCATAAGTATTTGACTCCTATGTTAAATTCCCATAGAAGCAGGAAGATTTTACATTTGTTTTAATTTTTAAAGGCCAGTTATTTCAAGGATCAAGTTTCCCTTTGCCTTTGGAATCAAAATAGCCCCACATCACCACATAACTCATTGAGCTTAATGCAAATCAAACAGGCTAATAGGCCTAGGCTAACTGAAAAAAAACCACCATGCCAATCTCTAGGTATGGTGAAGGGTATGTGGTGATGTGGGGCTATTTTGATTCCAAAGGCAAAGTAAAACTTATCAGGATGCATAGTATCCTGGAAATAACTGGCCTTTAAAAATAAAAACATATCAAAAATCTTTCTGCTTCTATGGGAATTTAACATAGGAGTCACTATGCCCTAGCCTGACTCTCGCCAGACCCTTGTAGTTCCGCCATTCTCCACCAGAGGCTGAGCCTTGTGTGAAGCAGACAGCGAACTACAGGATCTGGCGAAAGTCAGGTTAACTATGCCCCCTGTGTTCCAAGGAAAACATTTATTTATTTACGATATATTCTTCATTCTACCCTCCTTACGGGGGTCCAGTTGAGTTGGCGACGGATCAAAACGAAAAACAATGGTTCCATGCTATGCTTGTGGGTCTACATGCGCACCAAGTTTCATGCACCCCGGTCTTTCAGTGGCCCGGGACTTCTTGACGGAAAATTGCGCATGTGAAACCCCCCCCCCCCCCCCCAAATCTGACTAAACCTGACCTACCCACCGCTTCGCTGTGTGGCGGTCATACCAATAGACTGGGGAACATAGGACCTTTTTTCAAAAAAAGGGTCCTATGTTCCCCCCTTTGTATGGGACAGGGGAACATAGGACCTTTTTTTTAAAAAAGGGTCCTATGTTCCCCCGGTCTCCTGGGGAACATAGGACCCTTTTTTGGAAAAAGGGTTCTATGTTCCCCAGTCCCATACTAAGAGGGGAACATAGGACCCCTTTTGGGAACAGTGGGGAACATAGGACCCTTTTTTAAAAAAAGGGTCCTATGTTCCCCGGTCCCATACAAAGTGGGGAACATAGGACCCGGGGAACATAGGACCCGGGGAACATAGGTACGCTCCCCATCTCAGGCTAACGTTAGAATTGTATCATGTTTCCCAGGTCAGTTTTACTCCCTGCCGAAGATGGGGATGGTTATGCCTTGATGGGATTGTTTCATAAAACATGAATGTTCATGGAAGTGACCAGGGGTGCGTTTCCCGATAACGATGGATAGACACTCTTACGAGGGTTTTCTACGATTCATCTTAAGATCGATCGTTAGGATTTGCCGACTGTTTCCCGAACATGCTCGTAGCGTGAACGCGCGTGCATTGCTCTTACGATGCTCTTAAGGGAGCTGTCCACAATAAAAGTTCTGAAATGTCCCCTAATTTGATGGTGATGTCAGGTGACTGCACGTCATAGCTAAGCCACCGTCTGAACTTCGGATCTATACATTAATTAACATCAATACGAAAATAGAAAACCTTTGACATCTGCAAGCATTCCAATTAGCCTAGGCCATATACCACACGCATACATACTTTTGTATTATTTAACATTAGATTGTTGCCCCGTTTTTATGTTTGTTGGAAGATATGTATATTAGGCTTCAGCTAGCTTATTCCTACATCGTTTATGCGAGTTCTTTGCTAACCTACTTGTGAGAGCACGGTGTGCTGCCTGTGCAATAATGTTTTGCGGTGTCACTTAAACAGACGTTTGAATAAAGAGGTTGATAAGAAAATGAGGAAATGTGTAGGCTTAAATAACATAGCCTAGCCTATAAGCTTAGATGTTGACGCAGAACAGACTATAGTCACATATTCCTTTCTCTGTTTTTACCTCATAAGCCTAATAAAAAAATAAAAAAATAAAAGGCTACACTAAAAGATAGCCTAATGGCAAACTTTTCTGGCAACGTCTCCTCTCATAACTTGTAGGCTTGTCCGGTTTTAATAACATTATGTCCATTGAATGAATGCTATTTTGCACGCTAAAATCTGAATCATCACAAGTAAATTTACAATAAAGAATGGTAACGTAAGTGGGATCATTTTATTCTTAGTTGTAATCCCCCTGCATATCCTGCTGGTGACTCCACTGAGGCATAGCGTTACGACGCTCTTAAGCAGTAACGAGAACTCTGGATCACTCGTAGATCTACGAGTGTTTTCACGATGCTCTTAAGCTACGATGGTTTCGGGAAACAGTCGGCAAATCTTAAGACGGTCGTAAGAGGGACTTTACGATCATCGTAGGCTTACGATGCTTTCGAGAAACGCACCCCAGGTCAGGATGACTCCACGTGTTTACTGTTTTATGCTAGCCGTTAACGGTCGGCTAACAAGGTAGCCACTAGCCCCGCACAAACCCAGCCTAGGTTTATGGCTTAGAATACTAATAGTTCGATTATTATCTGAAAAGTGTAATGTTTAAACGTAGGTATGGCCAGTCTGTTTGACCAAATTGTCCTTGTGTGTCATGAACAATTTGCATTGGTACAGACACAAGTTCGTCCAGAAACATTTGAATTATTTTAATGTTCGTGTAGCAAACTACATCTTGCCTAGTCTCTGATAACGTTACACAACCATTAGACTTTTCATTATTTTTGTATGAGGTGCTCAGCATTATTGTAGGCTATTGGCTCTCATTTGACTTATATATCAGTTAAAAGAGTAAAGCAAATTGCAGTTTGCCATTGAAAAGCTTTGTTGACAACCAAATATTTGGTAATTAAATAATTATAAGTTTTTCATGATCATGGGAGAGGCTGCCTACTTTAAATGTTTGAGTGATTTGTTAATCACAAACAGGCCTCAATGTAATTAAATGTTTTATTCATAGTTCTAAAATGATTCAGTAAACTAATACTATTATAGTTTTACATGGTGTAAATTTGTTGAGTTTGATATGCTTTCTTTCTCCACAGATGTGGCAGTGCAGAATGCAGAAGCATTCTTACAGACGCATCAGGTTAGCTCATGGTTACTTTGGTTGTAGACACCCATACCTATGTGCATATTCTCATTAAAAGCATGGAATGCTCTTCATAGTCACTTAAGCAGATATCATGCCAACAAAACGGTCCAAAAACCTGTTAGTCTGACTACATTAACCTGTCGTTTGAGTCACAAAAATGTACATTGCATGTTTAAGGGCTGTTTTTAAAGGAATGTTATTTGTATTCACAATTTGTTTGAATTTGAGAACACACTTAACTATTGTATTCAAGACATACCATGACACAGATCAATATTTTCTGTATGCTAATTGTTATTTTTTCTAGGTTGTTTTGTACATTCTTTCTGTCTCCTCTACCCTCGTATGATTCAAGATATGTGCAGAATTTCACACGCGTTGTGCAACTGAAGTCCAAGTTTATGCCAGAACTTGACATCATCTGCTCCAGGCTGTCTGCTGAGTGCCATAGGAAGGGAGGAGAAACAGGACATAAGATTAAGGAGATCATGGCTGCCATTGATTGGGTTAGTGAGAAGTAGTTTTGTGCCTCCCACTTTGAAAACCAATATTAGGCCATGAGCTACAGGCCGTACCATGCACCTGCCAACTAAAAATCAATGTGTTACAAAAAATCCAATCCAAGTTAACGTTGGGGGGGGTTGCACAGAAAGGCATTGTAAACATTAAGATGCTTAATTTGTAAGTGTAAGTAAAGTAGTGTTCAGTTATATTTCCCTGTTTTGCAGAATCCTATCATTGGCTCGTTGAGAGTTTGCCACCTGAAAGCACTTGTTGTGTACTTGAAGACCCAGATAAACTCATAAAGGAATACCTGGTAAGTGCAAATGAATATCCAAAAAACAGTGTAACTTCGGCGAAAATTGACCTCAGACTTCTTTTCTGCATGAAAACACATAAAATAAGCTGTGGAGATGGACAGTATTTTTCACTGATGAAGCACTACAGAGCTTGCATCGGTGTATACTATATTGCCAAAAGTATAGTGATGTCAATAGACATCCTATTCTTAATTCATAGGGTTTAATATGATGTTGGTCCACCCTTTGCAGCTATAGCAACTTCAAGTCTTCTGAGAAGGCTTTCTACAAGGTTTAGGAGTGTGTTTATGGGCATTTTTGACCATTCTTCCAGAAGCGCATTGGTGATGTTGCGCATTGGTGAGGTTACACATTGATGTTGGACGAGGAGACGGGCTCTCAGTCTCTGCTCTAATTCATCCCAAAGGTGTTTTATTGGGTTGAGGTCAGGACTGTGCAGGCCAGTCAACACTAAACTCTGTCATCCATGTCTTTGCGGATCTTGCTTTGTGCACTGGTGCACAGTCATGTTGGAACAGAAAGGGGCCATCCCCAAAACTGTTCCCACAAAGTTGGGAGCATGGAATTGTCCAAAATCTCTTTCTGTTCTAACATGACTGCATCAGTGTGCAAAACAAGGTCCATAAAGACATGGATGATAGAATTTGGTGTGGATGAACTTAACCGGCCTGCACAGAGTCCTGACCTCAACCATGACTTACGAAATTAAAATAGCCCCTCATCATCACATACATCTTCACCATACCTAGAGATTGGCATGGTGTTTTTTTCAGTTATTAGCTGGTTTGATGCTCATTGAGCTCAATGCAAATCAAACCAGCTAATAGGCTAACTGAAAAAAAAAAACATAATACCAGCCTCTAGGTATGGTGAAGGGTATGTGATTTGGGGCTATTTTAATTCCAAAGGCTGAGGAGACTTTATCAGAATGCTTAGTATCCTGGATCCATGAAATAAGTGGCTTTTAAAAATAGAAATCTTCCTGCCTCTATGGGAATTTAACATAGGGGTGCAAATACTTATGACTCCTGTATTTTAAGGAAGAACATTTATTTATTTACGATACATTACATTCACAAAGACAATTGGTGTCCTTTTTTTACTAAAGGCATTAAGATCAATTAAAAAAAATATGCTTTAGTCAACTTTAGCATGGGTTCAAATACTTATTATCTTTGCTGTATATGTTCTATTTTCTGACACAATGTGATAATTATTCTTTGTATCATAATGTGATACTGACCCTTTTTATATTGCATCCTTGATTTAGAGCTGCCAGATGGTGTCATCACTGAAAGCAGTCATAAACAACATGGCAGATTCATCCATTTCCTCCAGCCAAAGCGACTCACCACGCACTACCAGTGACACTGGCAGTGAAGACATGGAATTATGACTGAGGGACCTTAAACCGATCCCTCATTAGCATTGGTATTAGATTAACAAGAAATGTTATTTATTTTAGCTTTTGTTTGTTATTTTAGCTTTTGTGAATTGTTAGCCAGCTGGAAACCAGTATTTTTGATAATGTATTTGTTTGCCCTTTTTTTTCCATTTAAGGCGCCTAGTTTTAAAGAATATTGTGAATGCACTCATTAATATATAATAAATACTGGATTAAGATATGCTCATAAATACTGGATTAAGAGTATTTTTGGTATGTTTTAAGTGTGCTCCAAGTGTTAATAAAAACATGTTGAAAAAGAACGAGGTTGTATTGTAGCATTATTCTGAGACAACAGAAATACACTAATGTTTATGCTAATTTGCAGATTTAATGACATTTTAAATGTACTTAAACTGAAATATGATTTAAGTATAATAAATATACTTTTAGTTGTTCCATTTTAACACAAAATAGTGCATTTAATTTATAATTAAGCTGTATTTAAGAATATCTTTAAGTATGCTAATTTGCAGATCTAATGACATTTTAAATGTACTTAAACTGAGATATGATTTAAGTATGATAAATATACTTTTAGTTGTTCCATTTTAACACAAAATAGTGCATTTAATGTATAATTAAGATGTCTTAAAGAATATCTTTAAGTGCACTTAATACACTAATAGTTGTTCCAAAATAACACAATTAAGTATGTTCTTCTATAGCATGCTAAAAGTACAATAAGTATATGGCAAGAAAATACTACTTAAGTATACTTTTTTTTTACCTGGGTAGCCTTCAATTCAACCTGAAATACTCGAAAGGCAACCTTAGATTAATTCATGAATTCATTACGGTTACAAGACCGCATTTCCGTGAATAGGCTATTATTGTCAACGTCAAGGCGAAGACGAAAGAGATGGACAAGATGGACATTTTGGCAACATTTACAATACTTAGAAATGTGTAGGCTATTTTAAAACGGAGGCATGTTCATTTTAACGGCGACGCTGGGTAGCCAGCACTTGTTATCACAGATTTTGTCCCCACCACTTTTGACGACTGAAAATAAAATGTATTTAACAGAAATCTCTTTAATACATGCCTATGCTTGTCACTTTACTTATAACCGTAGGCTACATGCATGGAGAAGATCGCGCATTTTGTAACATTGTAACAATGGATGGTCAGATATGCGATAGGGCAGTGAGGGTAATTCATTGTAACCATCGACTAGCAGGCCTAGCTCTGCAAAATAAGTTTCTAGCAACGTATGTATCGTATGCATGTTCATGTTGATTCAGAGATAGGCATAGACTACCATAGGCTGCTGGGCGTCAAGCTATATGACAGCATGTTATCATGTGGTGAATTAATAACTAACGTCAGTTTAACATGTCAGAACTTTTGATCGGCGTTTCAAGTACATCTGCCGAATAAAGCCTGTTAAAGTTCACATCCAACTGTGGCGCAAGTGGTTGAAGCATAGGAGTCGTACGCCAGCGACCGGAGTTCGAAACCCAGTCGAGGCACCTCTCCGGAAATCATCAAAACAAACTGCATCGATTTATTAAAAAAAATGAAAGACTTTCTGTTTTGAGATTCATTTTATGTTTGCGATGTCTGCTGAAAAGAAAAGTTAATATGTTAATTCGTGGTTCAGCGCGCACTCACACACATTTTTACATTGACATAGTGTCGGGCTCAAGTGTCGTCCTCAGTGCCGCATATAGGCTATAATGTAGTGAACTGGTTAGACGAGTGTGGGGGAGGGGGAATGATCGCACAAGACAATTGCTCTTTATGAAATGAATCTCACAGGCGGCTGTCGATTTTTAAATGTAGCCTACTACACCACTTGCGAAATCGGACGTGGCACATAGCCTAATTATTAGGCTAGGCCTACTGCATAGCAAATCCATAGACTTTGTTATATCCTTGGCGGAGATAATAATTAGGCCTATCAAATTAAAAGCACACTACGACAGGTATACTTGTGTGATCACGCAACACAAGAGAGCATTTAGCGATGGGACAGTTGTGAATGAGTGCTTAACACCCTGGAGTCTAAATATCCCCGGGGGATTTGAAAAACTGTTCCAAACACACATCTCAATCTCTGCTTTTATCATATTATAGAAACACCATTAGAAGCCTTTAATCAACTCGTTTTCAAATATATAACCTATGTTTTAAGAGAATATGGCAATGATAATGGCACTTTCTAAAAACAATAAATTCTTAGGATTTGTCCTCTCACCTGCAGCAGGCCCATTCAAAAGCCCATCCACCTAATTTGCATTTGAAAGAGCCAATCACTAAAGTGACACATTTAGTCTAGCCTACTTTATGAGTTTTTTTTGACCCCTCTAATAAATTGCCTATAGTCCTACTACGATAATGGAGGAAGGGCTGCCTAACTGTTCCCCCTAAGAGTTTTTTCATAAGATAAAATGTTTACTCTATTTAAGTTTAGGATTTGGTAGACAAAACAACCTCGGAAAAGTTCTTCAGATAAACAATGTTTTATTGATTAAAGGAAAGAAAATGTATCGCCAGGGTTTCGGGGCTTGCGAAGGCATTCGTTGATCTTATCGATGCAGTCCTTGCGGCCACTTCTCCCCATCGTAGGAAACTTTCTGCTTAGTGTTGACAACACAAAGGTCTTGATGTTGTGTGGCAGTGCTTGCTTGCCCTTCGATCCATCCCAGTTGGTGGTTTTGCACCAGGCTCTGTAGTGCTCCTTTGTGGTGATGGCTCTGAAGAGCAGGCATCCGTATCTACCAACGTTGCCGCGACTCTGTTGGTGAATTCGAGCATGTTGTTCTGGGCCAACAGCAAGCAAAGTCACGTCATCGTGCTGAGAAGGAACTTGAATGCTGTTGTCGAATGTGGCAGAGAATACAGAAGAAGACTTTAACTATTACTTATATATTCTTATGACGAAACGCGAAGAAAAAATACGAGGACTGACCATCTCGCCTCTCCGCGTTTCCCCCAATAGGCCTACCATGGCGACAAAGAAATAAATATGATTTGACATTTTAATGTTTGTAGCGCGCCAGTTTACCCAGTGTGTGTGCATTGAGTAGTTCCTTAAAATACGGAACAAAGAGCGTCCCGTAGGCTATCTGTTCAATACAGAAGAAGACTTTAACTATTACTTATATATTTCTTATAACGAAACGCGAAGAAAAAATACGAGGACTGACCATCTCGCCTCTCCGCGTTTCCCCCAATATCATGGCGACAAAGAGAAATAAATATGATTTGACATTTTAATGTTTGTAGCGCGCCAGTTTACCCAGTGTGTGTGAATTGAGTAGTTCCTTAAAATACGGAACAAAGAGCGTCCCGTAGGCTATCTGTTTAATACAGAAGAAGACTTTAACTATTACTTATATATTTCTTATAACGAAACGCGAAGAACAAATACGAGGACTGACCATCTCGCCTCTCCGCGTTTCCCCCAATATCATGGCGACAAAGAGAAATAAATATGATTTGACATTTTAATGTTTGTAGCGCGCCAGTTTACCCAGTGTGTGTGCATTGAGTAGTTCCTTAAAATAGCCTACGGAACAAAGAGCGTCCCGTAGGCTATCTGTTTAATACGGAAGAAGACTTTAACTATTACTTATATATTTCTTATAACGCTGGCTGTAGGCGATTTCTATAACCATTTTCATTCATTTCAACAATGGTTCATTGAAGTGTCGTTTGAATAATTTCGCCAGTCATTACCTTCATTTTAAAGGAGTCATAGAACGCATTTTTTGACCATTACAAATTGATCTTTGAGCCTAAATAATGTCATATGTAAATTTGTGGGGCTGGAAACGCTCCAGGAGCACTGCTAGATCGCCTAATACAAGGTCATAAATAAGCCTTGCAATGAAACAGTTTGTTTTTCCCGCCCACTCAGCAAGTTCATGAATATTCAAATGAGATGCGCGCTGATTGGTCTATTGGCCGATATGTCCTGAAAGTTGATTGGCTCAATCCACCGGTCTGAAGCTAGAGCAAAGTGAAACTACGTTTACTGCTGGTAAATAAAGCCAAAGTCTTTGATAAAGCTATCAACAATAGATTTAAATAAGGAATACAGCCGTACATGTATAAACCGAGTCAGAAGAAGTGCAGCAGATTCCCCAACAGAATGAATGTGTTAGATTGGTAAGTTTTATCAGTACATTTCTTAGTATAGTAACTCTCCAAAGTTAGCTGTAATAACGCTAGCATTACAACGTCTCTAACATAGACCACATATCTAGATACTAGCATCGTAAGAGCAGTTTAACAAGAATTATTAATCGAAGGTATGCAAATGAGAGGGGGTGTATCTAAAGGGGGATGGGCGCCTATTACGTGTTATCTGAGCTCTGTTCAGATTGGAGCATTTCAACACGGCTGTTTCTATTTCCCAATTTGCATACGAAAGCAGGCGGGGGACGCGGTAAAGTCTTTGGTGTTGTCCTTTGGACACTGATCGCAGCCTAAATTCAACAGGAACAAGGTGAATGTGGTTTTGAATTCTAGGACTCCTTTAATGATTCAATGAGATTAAGGAGTCGACTATTGACGGATATGCGGTCTTCATCATTAAATGCAGTTGAAACTTTCTGCCACCTGGTGGTTGTTTGGGTACATTGCCTTAGCCTCGAAAAAAATCGGCTTGACGCACTGCGGGATCTCTTCGGGAGTCCCGCGGGAGAAGGTGCATTCTCAACCCGTACCCACTGTAGGGCCATTGTCTTGGTAGATTCACGACGAGATTAACATTATACTGCAACAACCCGCAACAGTTTTGTCTCGTCGCAGATCTTTGGGCATTATGTTTTTGACCTGAGAAGCTACCGTAGTCCGTATAGGCTGCGATATAATCCCTAACCGCTAGATGGGAGAATTTCACAATGAAATGTCCTCAAGCTTACACAATGTCCCTTTAAGAAAAACTGTAACTCAAGGGAATTGTACTCAACTGATAGAACTACAGAAAATCATCCTGTTTTTCAATGTCATGGGACAACAAACTTTCTATTGGAATGGCCATGTGTGCAGGCATATATGCGGGCACTGCACTAGTATTGTCTACTTCTATGAAAGTCTGATGTCTGCTGAAATCTGTATATTCACTGAATGTGTAAATGTGTTCAACATAATATCCAGAAACAGTGTTGTTATTGTCGTGTCAGGTGGTTGGACTGCTGCCGTCTTTATCACTCTGCTGCTCTTGTTGACTTTGCTGATAGGGATGATTATCCTGTTCAAAACAGGTAAAGGATTTATGTTAATTTTTTGTGATAATACTGGGTAATGAATGACACATACAGCTCTGGAAAAAAATAAGAGATGTCTTCCTATGATTGCTGAGTGAAAAATGAATTTGTTGACAGTCATTTGTAGTCAAGTTTGCATTGTAGTCTCCTAATTTTGAATATGACCCTTAACTCACTCAGCAACCGTAGGATGACATAAAGAAAATGTGCAGTGGTCTCTTAATTGTTTCCAGAGCTGTACAGTATATTTATACATAGTATGTCCTGAGAAAGTGAATAAGATACATGCCCCAGTGTCCCTTTTACTGAACTAGATCTTCAATCCTCCAGGTTTAATCAGGTTCAAGCATTCTGTCACTTTACCACCACCATTTGAGCGTTTTTGTGCCCCATGGGACAAGAGTGTTCAGAATGGTAAAGAACTTCACGGGATCAGTGGAAACAATTCTAACAATTATTATAAATATAGTTTTACATTAAATTATGAATAATGATTAATTTATATGTTTGCTCCTCCACTTGTTTTGGCTGAAGATGGCGAGAGCCCTGCATGCATTGGTGCAGGTACTGTTGATGTTGTTCTGTTCTTGTTTGTGTCTTTGTTATAACTCAAACTTGGACTGCGCGGTTAAAAGATGTCACAGATCTAATCATTTCATTGTTACTTTTTTCTTTCAGAGGAGTCTTTACTGCCTGAAGGTATTTCATCTTACTACACTGGAAATAACTTGCCTGCTTCACCTTACCGTCCTTAGAGCATATCTTGCATGGAGTCCACCGAATATTGCAACAACATTCACTGCATCACTCTTCTGATTTTAAAAGGTAACATGGAAGTGAAGCATGAAACAAGCAAGCAGACAATGAAACAAGCAGACAAAACAACAAACACAGAAGTGACAGGTAGTACTGACCAAGTTTATTTAACATATGTACTACAGTGTTGATCAAATGTTTACATGTTTCTCTCTCATACCCAGCAATGGCAGAGAAAGACACAAACACAATAGATGTCATCCTTCTGACACCAGGTGCATAATTCACCCTCTTGAGCATATCATATGTATCACAGTTAAAACTTTCATTGAATTTGAAAAGCAAATGTTGTTTTTGTGTTTTAGAATGGGACTTATTGAAATCTCATACAGGTAATTTCTTGACTAGAAACAATTAATCATTTGAGTTCAATTATATTGAGAATGTGTCTTGTCTATAAGTATCACTGCGTTACTTGTTTCAGTTAAGAGCATCAGTATGGACACCAACACTATCCCTCCCTTTCTGGAGGTGAACGATTTGGGGAAAAACAAAGAAGTAATGTGTCCTGATCCTCTGAAAGCCCAGGCCCATGTGAACAGGTCACACCATGTTCTGTGCGTGGAGAGATTCAGCTCAGGACAGCACTGCTGGGGAGTGAGGACTTGGACCGAAGGATTGATGTGGAATGATCACATCAGTGACAAGCAGTCATGGTATGTGGGGGTGTGCAGTGCCACAGCAGAGCGCTCTAAAAGAGTCCCTTTAACCCCACAGAACGGCTTCTGGGTTCTTCAGTATGAGAAAGGAATCGGACTCTTTGCCAACACTGACCCTCCAACTCCAGTGCAGGTGTCAACAATGTTTAACAAGCTGGGGGTGTTTCTGGACTGTGACAAACACACTCTCTCCTTCTATAATGTCAACACTAAATCACACCTGTGCACCTTTGAGAATGTGAGAGCTGCCAATGCTGAGACTGAATCACACCAGTGCACCTCTAAGAATGTGAGACCTCCCAACAGCCTGATTCCTCTGATCAGTCCTGGAGTCAGAGACTCTTTGGTCATGAGAATACGCAGAGATGTTGAGGAGAAAAAAGAGAAAGGTGAATAGAAGAGCAAAGCAAAGTAATGAGGACAAGGAGGAGCAAGAGGAGTACAAGGAGGGGAAAAGGAACAGAAAAAAGAGGAAAGAGAATTACTGATGACATCAGTGCTGCTATAGTGGACCATGCAATCAACCATAGAATGACCCTGCGGGAAGCTGGTCAACGGGCTCAGCCTAACTTGAGCCGAAATGTTAGTTTCAATAGGGCTTCTTTGGTCTCCAAATGGTTTACAGATCACCCACTCTTCATTGTACTCAACCTCCACTAATACTCTCCAGTCTTGAATCCAACTGAAGAGTTCTTCTCTGCCTGGTGCTGGGAGGTCTGTGACGGTCACCCCCATCAATGCATCAGTATGTAGTTGCCACATTGTGTGCTTAGTAGATGATGGCTTGTGTGCTGTTTGATACGAAAACACAATTTTTATGAAGGTGTGAAGAGTTAATCAAGCTGTGTTCGCTTTTGCAAGAGAACTACGATGTTTTGATCATTTGGTGAATAGTTTTCTTATTTGAGTTTTGAAAAAATAGCCAATAGTTAAAAAAAATGTGCTTAAGCAATCAGAAAGAACTGTAATCAGGAGAAAGAGGACAAGTAGCCAAAGGCAACATTGGGTGCCATCAGACAATCCAGAACCAGATCTCAGTGTACCTTATCACCCCATCCTACATAAATGTATCATCTGATTGATTACTTCGGCCTGTCACCAGAAAGTGAGCCTCATGGTTGAATGTTTTATGTGAAAATGTAACTGTATTCATGTCTGGTCGTTAATTGATCATGTTAGGGCAGCAGACTGAATGCATTTTCATTGCAATCTGAAGTATCTGCCACAGCTGTATAATCCAACCGGTCCTATTGTAAGCTCTGCCATGACCAGGGTTGGTGGAGGCAGATGTCATCTTGGACTATCAGGGGTACGAAGTTGGCTGGAGGCAAATGTCATCACATAAAAGAGTGTCTGCTTCCTCCTTCATCCTCTTCCTCTTACCCTCTGTTTTTTTCTCTCCTTCATGACTGATCCCTCCTATTCATCTCAGGTTTGAGTTGATGCCATTTTCAGTCTCATGCATGCAGTTTTAAAAGGTTTATGCGATGCATTTGATTTGTTGGTATCAAATTGGTTTCAATTA
This sequence comes from Sardina pilchardus, assembly GCF_963854185.1. Taxonomy (NCBI): domain Eukaryota; kingdom Metazoa; phylum Chordata; class Actinopteri; order Clupeiformes; family Clupeidae; genus Sardina; species Sardina pilchardus. The sequence continues at coordinate 11,937,372 of NC_084995.1, forward strand.
GTTTATTCAATTGTTTTTATTTACTGTAACTATTACCTGACGCAAAAAAAAGAACATTTAGGTTTTTAACTTTAAAATTTAAGTTGCCCATTAGTCATGTTAATAATAAGCTGTGCATTCATTATTCATTTATCTGACTCACTCCTGACATCTAACAGTTGGCCTATGCTGCTTGGTAGTCCTATAGATAATTTCAGTCCCGTAACATTCAGACACGTATTGCTAGAGCATTCAATTATTTCTTCTAAATAAACTTTCAGCACGCATACAATGTTGCCAATGCTTCATGTTAAGAACCTAATTACACATTTGATGTTGATGTTGTGTTCAGCTCTTGTCATCCCTGTAGAAGCATGCCTGGTTGCTAGCACTAATAGCGCTTTGGATGAATAGGTACAAACTGGGTACGTTCGGAATGCTTTGTGCACATGCTTTGTGTAAAATTTGAATAAAGAGTTTCCCTGTTGGGCATAAACAAGATATTAAATGTCTGAGTAAACCTGAAAGGAGCAGAATATAGCAGAACATGTTATATGCACAACACAACTGATGATCCAACCTGACTTGTCATATTTGCATGTTTAAAACCGTGTTAAATAAACTCTAAAAAGCAGATAAAATGGTAGCAGAGAAATTCCCAAAAGAGGTCTAGCCCAGTCATCATTGGCCCCCGAATTCGTGTTGTGTGTGTGTGTGTGTGTGTGTGTGCGCGTGTGTGTGTACTGTATGTGCGCACGTCTCTGTGTGTGTGTGTTTGTGTGTGTGTATGTGTGCGCGCGCGCGCGTGCGTACATGTCTCTGTGTGCGTGCGTGTGTGGGTGCATGTGTGCATAGAGCTCCAGTGGGGTCATTCTCCAGGAGTGCCTCTCATTTGGTGTTTTATACACCCTCCCTTCCTTCTTCGATCCTCGTCCTCACTGATCTAAATAGAGAATGACAATGGGATAGTCTATCCAGTATTAGTTGTAGATCAGTGGGAACGCCCCTCGAGGATCGAGGAGATTATTTGAGAGCTACCGTAGGAGTGCATGGATGTGTCCTCCTCACTCTGGCATAGAGGCCTCGGTCTGGCTGAGTGGAATCCTGCATGGAGCAGAGGATGGAGGCAGAGGCGGACTCACCTGCACCTGAAGCAGTCTGCACACAGAGACACAGAGAGGTACATCAGTGTGATGGAACTCTACCCACACAGCACATGATACCACTTTAGCACACATTAGTGCATCAACCTACTGCTAGAGGTCATCATCACCTTATTAGCACCGGCGTCATAATCAACTATGGTGGGCTGCAGAGTGCTGTAGAGGGTGGATGATGGACCCAGGGCTGGAGTTGTAGCCTGCAGCACACACACATTCAGAAAACAAGACACATGGCCACGTTTTGGGTTTATTGAGTTATACAGTGAACAATTCAACATTAAAAATATACTGTATGATGATAATGTTTTATTGTTTGATCTTGAAGTTGGAATTTCAAGATCAAATGTATCTGCTCAGTGTTCACAATATCATATCTTCATATGTTTGGTTGTGAGCAGAATGGAAACAGCTTGGTTTCCATGACTTCAGCATCTTCTGCTTGTGATAGGACTGCACCTGTAACTACACGAATATCATCATGATGAGTTATCATGCCATAGCTTTGGTGGTGTTGATGTGGTGTTGATTTTACAAATTGGACAGTTTTCATAATACCCATTAAACCATAAAGCATACGTAATCATTGCAAACACCCGGTGACAGATGAGTTTAGCAAAACATATGTATTTCATTTTAATTCTCAACTTTTAGAGGGGCAGCACTGGCCGGGGGCCCCCAGAGAGCCCCCAATAATATTATGTATTATATGCGGGGCCCAGAATGATTGTCTGGCATATGGCCCAGATGTTCTAGCACTTTTTAACCCTTGTGACCGGTACCTGTTGAATTTATTCTTATTTTCCAGACAAGCAGAATACTCCCAGTGGAACAGATACAACCAAACAGGAACAAAGGAATACTCTTAATGGTGGGAGTCACATTCAGCTCTGTAGGGACAAAGAAACGTAATATCATACATATCACAGAATATATATATATATATATATATATATATATATATATATATCCACACACACACACACACACAGAACATATAGAGGGATAGAACCTCAGTAAATACATGTATAGGGGAGCGCCGGGTCGATTGAGACATGGGGCAATTGATACACATCGATTTCCTCGAAAACCATGCAAGCTTGAGCCGTCAGATTTTGACACTACGTCCAGCACATAACACCTACCAAATCCTGGCAAAGCTCGTGAAATTACGTCACGCCATTCAAAAGTTATTAGCGGGAACCGGTTTTCGTCTACGGTAAGTAAAATCTTACATGCGGTAGTTTTTTTGTGATCAAAAGTTGTATTTTGTGTGCCATGCAATAATAATATGATCAAACAACAGATAAATTCATACTTAAACAGGCCCTAAAGTATGCAATGTCATCGTTTTGAAGTTTAGAGGCAAAACAGGTTCGATTGGTACAGCTGTTTAAATGTCCCTAACGCTAACCCGGAAGTGGCCACATTACACGATCAATATCTGTATAAATCACCGAATTAATAACTGTTTTGCAATGAACAGCAACTGATTTGAGTTAACAACAACTTATTTGAATGAACAACATATATTTTGAATGAACAAAACATGTTTATAGCAGGGGCTTGGAATCAACTGATGTTTTCTACAGTGCGCGGCTGCTTCACGGATTTTCCTTCGACCGCTTTCTGTTCCCTCATTGGTCCAGAGAAGTGACGTCTTTACAATAGAGCTAGAAAAAGCTGTTTCAATTCATTAAATTCTATTTTAAAAAGTGTGTGACTAAAGTTCATAAATTGAATACAGCATCAGCCACACTCATCCAGAGTAAAGAGCTGAACTTCTGTCTCTCCAGCACTGATCTCTCCTCTGTAGAGTCCATTGTCATTCTTCTGCAGGTTCTTCAACTCCAGAGAGAAGGTCTCCTTATTAAACTCCACTCTGCCTTCATGGGTGAATAGGAGTGTATTTGTGTGGTAGGAATTTCAACATTTTTTGTTGGCCAAAGTACCACTGTATGATATCTATACTCTCCTCCAGCTGCTGGTGCTGCTGGAACTCCAGAATGACAGATCCTCCAGTTTGGCTGAACACGGTGGTCGGCGACCCAGCTGTGAAAAGACAAGAGTTCTACAGTGTATCTTATATCTTACTCAATTTAACTAGGGTCTAGTTCAAGTATGTCTTTCTAAAAAAAATAAACAAGCTACAGTGCTTTGTCACACTAAAATGTTTCAGATAATCAAATATTAGACAAACATAATCCGAGTAAATACCATTTTTAAATGATGATTTCATTTATTGAAGGAAAAAAGCTATCAGACCCTATGTTAACAAATTATTGCCCCCAAAGTCACTAAATTAAACAATTTACCAACTGGGTTCAACATCACTAGACAACTCTCATGTATTTTCACGGCCAACCTTGTTGAATCTAAGCATCAATGTGAAGTTGCCTAAAAGGTCTTAAAAAGCAGCACATGAGGCTGTGATCTGAAGAAATTCAAGAAGAAGATGAATTATACAAGTCATTGACGTATACACTCTTAAAAAAGGGGGGTTCTTGAGGTGCTATTGTATATACTAAAACAAATGCCAGGGAAAGTAGGAAAGCCAGGCAAGCTGTTAAGATAGGCATTCCACAAAAACAAGCATCTGATCTATACAAGCAGTGGAAAGAAAATCCAACTTTATCATCCAGGATCCCTCCCACCGCCTCCAGGCAAGCTGTTAAGATCATAGGCATTCCACAAAAACAGGCATCTGATCTATACAAGCAGTGGAAAGAAAATCCAACTTTATCATCCCAGATCCCTCCCACCCCCTCCACCAAAGCTTTGAGCTATTACCATCAAGAAGAAGTTTCGGAGTGGCTAAAAATTCATTATACAAATCATTAATTCTCAGTGCAATACATAAAAAAAACTCATGTAACTGACACACTATAATACCAAAATAAAATGTTCTAACATATCTAACATTTCTAGCATATTAGATAATAAAGCTTTTTGAATTTTGATTTGTTGAATCTTCTGTCTTGCACTGCAGGTGAAACAAACACTTTTATCCCCAAAAATCTTTAAATAAGCAGATTAGTTATTCAGTGAATTAAGGATTTACAGATGCAAACAAGGGCAGGCTACAAAAAACCCCTAGTAAACCAAAATCTTGAAATTGACCAGTAGCTTACAATGGGAAACATGTTTTGATGTACAGTAGTGTCCTGCCTCAAACAGTAACTATCCATTCATATCCATCCATTGATTGTACTGTACGCTCCTTATTCAATAGCTAGGCCTATTCACTCTACTAGTTAGTTCTTTGCCAATTGATTTTCATACACGATACAGTCTTTATACAGTTTGTAGAAATATTTTGGGTATCAAACATTTGCATGAGTGTGACAGTATTTTTGATCTATCCACATGTCATAGATTTACCATTATATTGCCCATGTCTTTTTAATTCATTTTTTTCTTCATTTTTTAAAAATGTGAAGTGCCTTTTTTTCCACTTGAGCCCCTGCTCTTCAAAATGCCTGTGCAATGTGCACATCCCTGCATATGAACCATTCTTTATTCAGGGGGACTTTTCAGCAATGCCCTGCCTATGGCAGGAACTGATCTCACTCACCACACACATTTGGTTTTATTTTCTGACTGGCAGGAAACCACAGCCTCGTTTCTCTTCCACTGTATTTCTTAGCAAAGATTTCTGTTTTCAAGTAATTAGTCCTGTGAGGTCTTATGTACGCTTGACTAGCTGTTTTAGCTATTTTAGCATTGCAGCCCAACCAAGCAGCCTTACCTCTTTGCTAAAGTCAAAGTAAAACTCATACAAACAGTAACAAAGTACAGTGTACAGAATAAAGTGCATGGGCTTTTTATCTAACTTCCAAACCTGACTTTCACACCAATTATTGTCAAACGTATTGGTTCACCTGCCTTGACTCGCATATGAACTCAAGTGACATCCCATTCTTTATCCATAGGGTTTAACATGATGTCGGTCCACCCTTTGCAGCTATAACAGCTTCAACTCTCCTGAGAAGGCTTTCTCAAGGTTTACACGTGTTTTAAGGGGCTTTTTGACCATTCCTACAAAAGCTCTCAGTCTCCGCCCTAATTCATCCCAAAGGTTTTCTATTGGGTTGAGGTCAGGACTCAGGTGCAGGCCAGTCAAATTCATCCACACCAAACTCTGTCACCCATGTCTTTATGGACCTTGCTTTGTGCACAGTCATGTTGGAACAGGAAGAGGCCATCCCCGAGCTGTACTTGGCCCCTTAAGCCCAATTCACACCAAAGATTCCCGACGCGACGTGACTGAGTTGCAGCGGTGTGAATTAGAAGTTGCACATAGTTGCAAGCAGTCGCAAGCTGTCGCAGAGCATTAAACACGTTGAGTCGCAGTCGCAAGGTTTTAGAACGTCGCGGCTCGTCTCGTCGGGAATCTTTGGTCTGAACCCTACTTTAGTTGCAGTGAAAGGAACTCTGAATCATTCAGCATTAATCAAGAGATTTTGGACCATGCTCCGAGCATTGTGGGAACAGTTTGACCCCTTTCTGTTCCAACATGACTGTGCACCAGTGCACACAGCAAGGTCCATAAAGACAGGAAAAGGAAAGCTGAGTCCTGATGGAGGACTTCCCCCTGTGTCCTGCAGGAACAGTAGATGGAGCACAGAGGTGGAGAAGCAGAAGGAGAAGCAAGCAGGTCCACATGCAGTACCTACACAGACCAGGTCCACATGCAGTCCCACCTCTATACACAGACCAGGACCTAGGGTTGCCAACCGTTGCGTATAATACGGAATCGTCCCGTATTTGACACCTAAAAGTCTTGTTCCGTATTGAACTAATACAGAACGCTCTTTGTTCCGTATTTTTGCTAGTTTTGCTAGTTTTATGTGATTAGTCATACAAGTAAGTGGTGGTATGAGCGTTGCATCGTGTGCGCGTTTGCGCGACAGAAACTGAAACTACACAATAACGTTGTTGGCAAAGCTCCGCTACAACCTGTTGGAAGGCTATTTAATTATTTAACGACATTTAACGACGTGGATTCTTGCAACTTCCATGGAAACAGAGCAGAGACTATACATTGTTTAGCATAGAGTATTGTTTAGTCAAATTTGAATATAACATGGTCAACAGACCCCCCCCCCCCCCCCCCGGTATTTTGTTCCGTATTTTATTTTCTCGTAGTTGCCAACCCTAGACCAGGTCCACATGCAGTCCCACCTCTATACACAGACCAGGTCCACATGCAGTCCCACCTCTACACAGACCAGGTCCACATATAGCACCTACTCTATACACAGATGAGGTCTACATATATGAATACAGATAGCAGGGATAGTCCCTGTGTGTCTATGTGCGTGTGAGTCTATGTGCAGACCAGCTCTACATACAGCAATACATACATGTATGCAGCGTGAATAGTCTATAATTCTATTAGATGTAAAAAAAGAAACCCATTCAAGCCTGTATGGACATGGAACATAAAGATGTTTCCAAGGGAAGCAGAACAGCAGCAGCATATCAGCATTTTACAGACTGAGTGGAAGGTTTACTTGAAAAAAGGACACGTCACCTATAGCTGTATGAGTAAAGGTAAGTAGGCAAGAGCTACATGAGAGGTGTGAATTTCCAACCCCAAGGTCATGTCAGATGTTGTGAAACATGCAACATGCATACTGACTTCTGTTCTTATGATCCTCTCTTTCAGATATGCAACACACACACATTCATGCTCCTGCAACACCTACTGTATGCAACACCTCAGGTTCATCAAATGCAACACCTCGCTTTCATCAAATTTAAGCGCTAACAGTCAAATGATCAAGCAAGTTAACAAATACATGTACAATAAGCTAACAAAGAACCATAAACGTCGTGTCAACCAAATCATATAGTCAACGGATAGTTTAGTAACGGATTGGTTATCATGCAGTCAGGTCGGTAGTAACATGTGCCAATAACCGCTATGCCAACTCATTCAGTCCTTCTGCTACTAGACTGTTAAATGGACGTCATATAAGACTGTTAAAAGAACGCACATAACTACAATACTGGTTCTTGCACCCCGCTGCTCTGTTCCATCACTGGCAAGAGTGTGTGTGTGGCTGTAGACTGTAGGTAGGTGATGTATGACTGCTGCAGTACTTATTATGACCGCCGCTAGCGTAGCTAGCGAAGCGGTCATATAGTTGTTGTCAAAGTTTTTTTTTTTTTTTTTTTTATTCTTTTTTCCCGTCATTTTTCGTCAACGATTCCCGGGACACCGTAACACCGGAGCGCATGAAACTTGGTGGGCATGTAGCCCCAGTAGAGTTCTATGGAAAATTTTCGTTTCGTCCCCGGGGGTCACTCCACCCCCGCGCTGCCCCCGCCCGAAGCCCAAAAATGACAGTTTTTCCTACATAACTACCTGAACCGTGGCACCGAGGATGACAAAATGTTTATGGTATGTTGTTCACTAGAGCTTGCATCAACTTAGCTTATAACCAGTCATTTGTGATTTGCCCCCCCATCGTAAAAATTTAAAATGCAATGTAATATTGCTTTAATTGCCCATATCTTCAGATGAGATGTTATGAACTGCACCAAATTTCATGTGTATGATTAACCTGACACCCTCTGGGAGTAAGCCAAGTTTTGTGGAATTTCATCCATGGGGGGCTATAAAATAAATGGATTTATGTGTACATTCAGGACTGTATACCCATCGGCCAGTAGATGGTGGTATTATCTGGAGTCTAAATCCCCCCCTGGGGATTTCAAAAACTGTTCCAAACATCTCAATCTCTGCTAGTTTTTGTCCTAGAAACATATAAGTGACACCATTAGAAACCTTTAATCAACTAGTTTCCAAATATGTTTTAAAAGAGAATGGTTGCTCTGGGTGCAACAAACATGCAGGAACACACACACACACACACACACACACACACACACATAAATACACACACACACACACACATACCTACACACACACGCACCACTACATACACACATGTACATAAAACATTATACAAACACATGCACAAACACGCCCACACGCATGCACACATACACCCTTACACACACACACACACACACCTACACACACACACACACACACATGCACACACACATCTTTGAGTACATTTTGTGAGACCACCGGAGCTGAGAAGTGAGTGTGTGTGTGATGTACTATAGTGTGTGGGTGCGTTTCTGTGTGCCCATCTGTGTGTTTGCATGTGTGTATATGTGTGTATGTGCATGTTCTGTGTGTGTTCTCTTTCTTTCTCTCTCTCTCTCTCTCTCTGTGTCTGTGTTATCTGTGTGTATTCTGTGTGTGTTCTCTCTTTCTCTCTCTCTCTCTCTGGGTGTGCCTGTGTGTGTGTGTTTGTGTGTGTGTGTGTGTGTGTGTGTGTGTGTGTGTGTGTGCGAGTGTGTGTGTGTGAGTGTGTGCCTGTGTATGTGTGTTTGTGTGTGTGTGTGTGTGTGCACACGCGCGCATGTGAGTGTGTGTGTGTGTGTGTTATCTGATATTGGAGTGACAGTGACGGCAGAGAACACAGTGAACATATACTCAGAGACACATTAAACACACACACAAGCAGACACACACTCACACTAGACAGAGAAGCACTCATACACAAAAGCAAGCGCACACATGCACACACTCATTTACATACATAAAAGTTGCAGTAGGGATGGAGTAGGCGATGGAAACACAAGCGTGATTGATATTTGCGGAGAGAATGTGCAGGACTGAGCGGCGGTCATATTGTGTATCGCTTTGCGGTACATCTAGTTTATTTACTTACTTGTCTATTTATTATTCTTAACATTGCATGCATTTATAGTGTATGCAAATGCACTTTTTAACTTTAGCCCCTTCATTGATGGGTTGACTGTAAACTGAATTTCCCTCGGGACTAATAAAGTTATCTGAACTGAACTGAACTAAATAATCAGTTTCATTGTTCAAAATGTATAGCAATATATATTTTTTCATATAGTCAAATGTGTGCACAATTTAATAAAATGAGACCACTATTTAGGAAACTGAGACCACAATTGAGTAAAATGAGCTCACAATTGACTGAAACAAGTACACATTCTATTATATAAACATACAGTATATCTTACAAACACACCTCCTGTAAATGTCTTCATTCATAACCATTGCAGAATTGCATGGGGCAACAAATTGCGTGTGCTTTGTTGCCCCATGATCATGTTTAGAAAATCATTTCTCGCGTACCGTTTCAGATTGGAGAAAAAATAAACAGTAGTGATACAGGATGTGTGTTCATTGTAGTCAGAGTAAAACTCCCAGCTTGCAACACCACCGGTACCAAATACAAGAAGGAACTTGGGAAATATTCTCATTCCACATAATTCTAAATCACTTTCCTTTTGTAAATGAAAGCAAATATTTTTACCAACTTAGAGGGGAATTCTGGCAACTCAGTGACCTTGAGAAATGGAGATCTATGTGAAAGATCACTAATATCCCTTCAATACAAGCCATTTCTTACCATCACTTTAATACATGAATAGAGTACCATAATGTGAGAAAATTTGACGACAACTTACTTAAGTTCTTCACTCTAATCACTGTCTCTCCTGGTTAAAAACAGATTGCTTAAAAAAAAAACATGGGGAGGTATATGGAAGTCATATTATCTATTGGTCTCGGCAACAGGGTAAAAACCTGTACACTGAAGGAGGGCATTTTGAAGCTGTCCCAAGTTGTATGTTTGGCAATCATTGATTCAATTAGTAAATTAAATCAAATTAATTTATTATGACCATTTGTTAAGTGTTGTGTGAGCTCATTCATTTATTTATTAGTCTATAGAGCTTTACCATCCGTTATACAATGGGTCTGACTCATTGCATAGTGGCCATTGGGTGTGACTGCATGGACTGCACACACCTATTTAAATTGGGGGCACAGCCGTGGAGAGAATTAGCTGCTTCAGATTCCTTGCAACTAATATCACTAATATCATGGCTGTTCACACCATATAGGTATTGTCACAAAGGCAGCAGGACAGTGTTCTTTTTTCGGTGGCTGTGGAAGTTTGGTATGGATGGTGAAATACTGACCAACTTCTACCGCTGTACCACTGAGAGTATCCTGAATGACATGATTGTATGATAACAGCACAGCTTATGATTGCAAAGCTCTGTAAAGAGTGGTCAGGTCAACAAAGTGCATTAGAAGGACTGAGTTACCACCTTTCAGGACATTTACAGCCAGCTCTGCAGGAGAAAGACTGAGCAGATTTTCGCCGCCCCCAGTCATCCCAGCCACAGTCTCTTCACCCTCCTACCATCTAAAAGGTACAAGAGCATGTGGACCTGTACCATCAGATACAGAGACTGTTTCTATCCACAAGGGTATCAGGATGCTGAACTATCCAATTCAGCATACCTATAAACTCATCAACGTCACACTTCCTCAGACCCCCCCCCCCCCCCCCACCACCACCCACCCGCACAAACACCATAACACCCCTCCACACACCTTTACACCATTCCCACCGAACACACACACCATACCCCCCCCCCCCACCCCCCCACACACACACACAGACACACACCGGTACACCTCCCCTCACACACACACAATTAATATAACTTTTTAATTACTACCATTAAGTTGAACTGGCTCTTGAGCACAAGAAATGTCATTACTGATACATCCTTTTATGAGTACACATCAATGACACACTTGAACTTCAGTTGACACAAAGGCAATTCAAAAATTCTATACAAATGCACAGTTAAAACGAAAATTCAAAATTAAACTAGTTAAAAAGGTAAAGTGCACTACAAGACATTGAACCACATACAACTTGCTTAGGCCACCAAAATAGCCAGCAGTGGCACTGTGCAAATGTGCAGGTAGGTGTCCAAGTGTGTTGCTTATCTTAGCAACTGAGGTGGGGGCTCTTGCCATTCCAACATTTGCTGTGAGTTTGAAGTATGGCATCTAGTGGCCACTGATATAGACTCCAATAATCAGATGCTTTGAGTTGTGACCAATGTGATATGGATTATGCTATTTAATACAACTCAAATCATGTGATTGTTATGTTTCTTCACCACTGAGTAAATAGTCTCACTATTGGAGAGTGCCTCAAGCCTCTGCTCTCCATAGATGGGGTTTTCCACTGACTCCTTTGACCCTTCAGGCGTAAAACAAAAGAACAGAAAGGTCATGTTACTTACAGAAGCATTTGTACAGTTAATCCCTAGGGATTTTTATATTCCGTAGCTTTTTCTATATAGAGTGGAGCACATGTATTTGATACCATGCTAAAGTTGCCTAAACAGAGGAATATAAAATCGTCATTTGACAATTGATCTTAATGCTTTAATTTAAAAAAATGAGTAAAAATCAAACCACTAATACAGTTTTTATTTTTAAAGGCCAGCTATTTTATGGATCCAGGATATGCATCCTGGTAAAGTTCCCTTGGGCCTTTGGAAGTAAAAGAGCCTTCATCACATACCCTTCATAGACCTCTGAAGTTCGCCTACAAAATAGCTGCCATCTTTGAGATTCGGTATCTAGCGATTTTTCCAATGGGAAAATAACATGGGGATTTTGAATTATCGCACCTGTCAAACTCTCGCGGGGACGATAAAGTCTTAAATGCAGACGTTTTCCTGAACACACTTTGGTCCTCTGCCTTCTTGTGCATACTGTGATCTCCAGTACGTGAAGTCGGCACACTTTAAATTTTGCTACCCCAGAGCTAACTGGCTAACTAACTTGATGGCAAGTTGCATGGCAAGTTAGCTCTGGGGTAGCAAAAATCAAAGTCTGCCGCCTTCGCGCACCGGAGATCACAGTATCTTCTCGAAGGCAGAGGACAAACGTGCGTGAGTTTAACAGGTATGATCATTTAAAACCCCCATGTTAATTTCCCATAGGAAAAATTGTCAGATACCGTATCTCCTTATATGGGCAAAAATGGTAGCATTTTTGTAGGCGAACTTCAGAGGTCTATAGCTAGAGATTGGCATGGTCTTTTTTCCAGTTGGCCTATTAGCCTGTTTGATTTGCATTGCGCTCAATGAGCATCAAACAGGCTAATAGACTAACTGGAAAACACACCATGCCAATCTCTAGCTATGGTGAAGGGTATGTGATGATGTGAGGCTATTTTAATTCCAAAGACCAAGGGAACTTTATCAGGATGCATAATATCCTGGATCCATGAAATGAAATGTGAATTGAAATTAATAATAATAAAAAAGTTGGTTGTCTAGAAGAAATACAAAAATGACAGCTTCTACCAAGTACATACCTGAAAATTTGAGACCCTGCTTTTACAGGGTATTTTGTATGTAGGCCAAGAGGGCATGCATAAATTATGATGAGTATTATGAGAATTATGAGTATGATCTAAAAAAAGAAACTATTCTGTACCTGTTTGTCTCTTTTTCCAGAGAAACACAGCTGTACAACAGGCACACAGGCCTAACAGTACTGGTATTAAGCACCAACAATAGTTTATAGTTGATTCCATATCTGTGAAGAAATCATTACATTTAGATTGCTAAAAACAAGGACCCAGTACAAATGTCTGACAGGAATAAATAATCCCATATACACTATCGGTCACTATATATATATATATATAATATATGCCATTCTCTCGACCCTAACACTGACATTCAATGAAAATGTAGACAGTGAAAAAGCAGGAGCTTTTGAAACACTTGATTTTCTGCATATTTCTGTCTGTCATCAGTACTCTGATGCTGACACGCTATGCTGCCAAACTCATGTCTGCTTTGCAGCACTCTGATGTTTACATGGTATGCTGCAGCACTCATGGTGTCCTGCACCTTATCATGAGTAGCCTACACATGGCATGGATGAAACAGTGTGCTTGGATACTAGCATACAGTACACAGTAGAGATATATTACTGTAACTGATAAAATACCTTGTATCTAACTTGTATCTACGTATGGCTATAATTATTATTATCATTATAATTATTACAATTATTATCATTATTGTCATTACTATATTTTTAACAACTTCTCCTTTAAATGTAGACAGAGAGAATGTCTTTGGAACTATCCATTCATATCTTTTTTTACCTAAATAGTAAGGACATAGTGTAGCGATGCCCATTGAAGTATCCTTTGAGCTAACAAGATTGCTATGGTTACAGGTGATGATATCATCTTTAACAGAGAGGGTGAGGGTGGAGTCATCAGTGGCTACTCCCTCTGGAAAGCAGGTGATGTTTTTACAGGTGGAGGTCAGAGAGAGGTCACGACCTCTACAGGTCACCGTCACATTAGATAAATTATCACAAGATTGTTTAGAGACAATAGACAAGACAGGGGCCTCCACAGGATCTGAAACACAAACACAAACATACACACGTTTACATTCGCAAAAATTCACTGGCATTTCTAAACATGCGAGAGTCCTTCAGGAAAGTATTGGTCCCACTCACCCAGAACAGACAGTCTGTACTCAGCTTCAAAGTCTATCTCTTCAGCAGTGATCTCTCCTCTGTAGATTCCACCGTCAATCTTCTGCAGGTTCTTCAGCTCCAGAGAGAAGGTTTCCTTATGAAACTCTAATCTGCCTTCATGCCCGAGTATTTTAATGGTTTCCTTGTGAGGGAGGTATTTCATTATTTTATCTTGCCCAAACTTCCACACTACGGATCCAACACTCTCCCTCTTCAGCTGCCGGTGTTGCTGGAACTCCAGGGTGACAGATGCACCAGTTGTTCTGAACACAGATGCAGGGGATCCAGCTGGAAATAAGAAAAAATACTGTATGCTCATGTCTTGATTATCTATCTTTCTGGTGTAGTGCAAGGCTTTTGAACACATACAAAACATTTCAAGTATACATTAAATCTGATCATTTTAAAACAATTTTCTATATGTCATATGTTACCATAAATGAACCTACATTTTATTAAGTGTCATAAGGTGGCCCATATTGGGAGTATGCAAAATCGAACATAATATAAACCCAGTAGGCTATATCACTGTCATGTAGGCCTGAATATACAGTAAGACCATGTAGGTCTGCCATAACAGTACAGACATTTTAACTCATTTTAACTGGTTAAAATAGTAAATTACTGTCATGTAGGCCTAAAGTAATTTCCTGTCTATTAGCTACATTGTGTATTTAAGCCGCAGGACAGTGTGTAATGCCAAAACTTAAAAGAAGCAAAACCATATTAATACCATATTAACTGCCCCCGTGTATCAACCTCATAGCTGAAAAAAAATTGCGAAGTCAATGTATAAACCGCGGCTAATTGTTGGGAAATTACAGTACATGGTTGCCATATTCATCCAGACAGGATTACGCAATTGCAGTGCTATAAATTGTCAGCCAAGAGGAACAAACATCTTCTCAGTGTGGATCATAGACATTTGTGGCTCGTACAATTGAACCAAAATTTAGATCGGCAGAATTGTGTCAGTGTGCTGGTACGGTTAATTTTTTCACCAGGTATTTGAATTTTTTATGTTATTTCTTATTTTATTTGTTACTGTTGAGCTTTCATATTCTCATGCAACTGGCACCCTATGCCCTAGACATTTTGAGTAACCCAATATATTTATACCATTGAGTGTACACAGTCAGTGATTTATATGGAGCACAGCCAGCAATAAGAAAGGAATAACGAAGTTGAGGTGTTCCGATATACGGAATTAATGGACATGTAGCTAGATTAAGGGTATGCAGGCAAGTCACGCCACTCTGTCTGGCAATTTGTGCATGTTTGGATTTTTTATTATTATTTTCAAAATGTGATGTATTTTTGTTTTATTTTGGTATACTTTAAGCTTATTTGCTTTGCATGGATGTCAATTAAAATGTGCTCCCTCCTGGTCGAGTCTGCAACAGGCTGACTTTAACTAAAATTGACGTACTCTTGATTGACAAGCAGGCAGAAATGCATTGGACTCAAATGGTGTGTACCGTATATGTTTCTGCCTTCCTGAAGTGTCGTGTGTGTGGAGTGCTTTGAGATGCACTCTGTGCATACAAAAATGTGCCATATAAAAGTGACTTATTTATTTATTTTCACCAGATGGCACACATTCTGACATTTAGCATGTCAAATTTATGACATTGGTGGAGACATCCAGTAAGAATTCTATAAGAATTGTACAAGGGCATTAATAGCTGTGGCACACAATTTCAAAAAATGTAATTAGCCTACTTCTTTATGAAGAATGACTATTCTCCAGAGTGGATTTAGCTAGGCCTATTAAAGGTTTTCTCTTTTTTTCTCAGTGTGAGATTAAGATAATCTATAAATAATCACAACTTTATTGATTTAATTAATTTAACTAGACACTACCAATTATAGAATACATTGAAATAAACTGATACATTATCAAATAAATTGATACAGAGAAAATAAATAGCCTAGGGAACTGCTACTATCAATACAAACATGCCTTAAGTTTAGCCATAGCTGTGCAGGGCTGATTCGATCGAACGTGCATGCTGATTTGATGATACCAGACCCGGCAACCATGGAATTTTCTCCCTACAGATACAGGTCTTGTTTAGGCTGGGTGGGTGAACCCTGCCTGAAAAAGATTGAGTTTAGTATGGTGAAAACCAGACTAGGTCTTGTTATAACCTCTCTGTATTTGCCAGTAGAAACCTTCATCACACTGCCACAGAAATTTATTCTGAGCATTATTAGTGGTAGGCCTATATCTTGCCAATGGCAGCTTTAAAGAGACCCTATGCAACTTTTTCATAGTCATGAAATCGCTTAGGAATCGTTGTTTTGCTTGACTGACCAGTTTTATCGAAAACGCCCCCAGTGTCCCTATCCGCTATTGCAACCTTGCAGTTTGTCTAGGAGGTGATCGCTCCTTGTTTAGCCTACATCTGGAAGTCTGAAACGCATAAGGAACAAGAAGAACCATGCTTGCAATGTATACATATACAGTACAGGCCAAAAGTTTGGACATACCTTCTCATTCAAAGAGTTTTCTTTATTTTCATGACTATAGGCTATGACTATGAAAATTGCAGATTCATACCGAATGCATCAAAACTATGAATTAACGCATGTGGAATTATATATTTAACATAAAAGTGTGAAACAACTGAAAATATGTCTTATATTCTAGGTTCTTCAAAGTAGCCACCTTTTGCTTTGATTACTGCTTTGCACACTCTTGGCATTCTCTTGATGAGCGTCAAGAGGTCACCAGAAATGGTTTTCCAACAGTCTTGAAGGAGTTCCCAGAGATGCTTAGCACTTGTTGGCCCTTTTGCCTTCACTTCAGTCCACACGGTGGTTGGAACCAAAGGTCTCAGATTTTGACTCATCAGACCAAAGCACAGATTTCCACTGGTCTAATGTCCATTCCTTGCGTTCTTTAGCCCAAACAAGTCTCTTCTGCTTGTTGCCTGTCCTTAGCAGTGGTTTCCTTGCAGCTATTCTACCATGAAGGCCTGATTCAGGCAGTCTCGTCTTAACAGTTGTTCTAGAGATATGTCTGCTGCTAGAACTGTGTGGCATTGACCTGGTCTCTAAGCTGAGCTGCTGTTAACGTGCGATTTCTGAGGCTGGTGACTCGGATTAACTTATCCTCCGCAGCAGAGGTGACTCTTGGTCTTCCTTTCCTGGGACGGCCAGTTTCTTTGTAGCGCTTGATGGTTTTTGCGACTGCACTTGGGGACACTTTCAAAGTTTTCCCAATTTTTTGGACTGACTGGCCTTCATTTCTTAAAGTAATGATGGCCACTCGTTTTTCTTTACTTAGCTGCTTTTTTTTTGCCATAATACAAATTCTAACAGTCTATTCAGTAGGACTATCAGCTGTGTATCACCCCTGACTTCTGCACAACACAACTGATTCCCAACTCCAAGGCAATACATCCCACGTATTAAACCTGACAGGGCACACATGTGAAGTGAAAACCATTTCAGGTGACTACCTCTTGAAGCTCATCCAGAGAATGCAGAGTGTGTGCAAAGCAGTAATCAGAGCAAAGGTGGCTACTTTGAAGAAACTAGAATATAAGTCATATTTTCAGTTGTTTTACACTTTTTTGTTAAGTACATATTTCCACATGTGTCAATTCATAGTTTGATGCCTTCAGTGTGAGTCTACAATATCAATAGTCATGAAAATAAAGGAAACTCATTGAGAAGGTGTGTCCAAACTTTTGGCCTGTACTGTATATATAGCCTATATGTATAAATATACATGATAAAGCTGTAGGGGACGCTCTGCAGAGAAATATGCAAGCACGAGCGACAACGAAAAGCGAAAGCGAAAGCGAAACAGTCGCCAATCCTGCATAGTTTCTCTTTAATGTAATTTTGCTCACAATCAAATGTCTGAATTTGTTTAGCCTACTGCAAATACAGCTGGTTGTTTTGATTTGTAGCCTACTTCACTGAAAAAAAAGACACTCTACTTCAGTTTTTGTTTCCGATTCATGACTGTTTCTTTTTTCTAATGAATAGAAACAGTGATTTTTCTTCCACTTTCTTTTTTAGACAACAATATTATTCAGCTATAGGCAGTCTTAAATTGCGTAATGAATGCATTTGCGTACACGAATGACATTGTCAAAAGTTAACCGCAAATGTTTCCAGAAACATTTGCATATGAAAATATGATCTCGCCGCAATTTTGCGGCAACTGCCAGAAATGTGGGGAGAATAGCAAGGGGCAACCAGTCAAATCACAGCAATAATTGTCTGCTTAGAAGAGCCTATCTTGCCTATCTGGTTTCATACTGAGTTTTCAGTTCTGTTGTACAATTTATAGTCAAAATAGACAAAACCCAAAAGCACAAAAAGCTTGGATTACGGATAGCCTCCATCAGCATTTTCAGAAGTGTAAAATCTCGAGAATCGTACCTGAACGAGGAACCAGAAGGAGCAACACAACAGAGATCCACATCTTCATGTCGCCGGCTAAAACGTTTCTATGAAACTGGAATGAAAGCGAAAGTAGACTGTCTGATTTCAATGGTCAGCATATTCTGTCGGGAATGTAATGATATCATGGTCGTCATGCCTTTTCCTAGCAGCGGATTGTGCTTCCATTTGGATCTAATAAATGCTAATAGGCCCTACACTCTACGTGCGAAACAAAGCCGTGCATTGAGCTGTTGCGTGGAATTAGTTGAGAGATGTGAAACAGATGCCAACTTTAATGACCGCAGCGGCAAAGGGCATTTCCTCATGGGCAAAGGGGGTTTACAGACATGGGCTGCTGTAAAAGCTTGTCATAAAAATGAAATCTAGGTAGGGCCGGGGTGCCAATACTTATGACCCCAGTATTTAGGGAAGAACATTTATTTATTCATGACATTATTCATTCACAAAGAAAATTGTTGTCCTTAAAACTTTTTCCTCATTTTATTAAGTCAATTTCCAAAAGATGATTTTATATTCCTCTTTTTAGTCAACTTTAGCATGGGTGCCAACACTTTCAGCCATGACTGTATATACTGTATAGGCTACATACATAGAAAATTAAATTAATTGGTGGAAAATGCTTCTGTGAGCCTTTCAGATATCTGCACTATTGTAACCTCACAGTAGGGGAAATTCAAATACCCCCAGAACCATATGGGGCGCTAACAAACATCAAAAATATCAATCAAATAGAATCAAATCAGGCTTAGTGGCCATTGCGTATACAAGGAACTTGGTCTCTGCATTTATCCCATCCGTGAATTAGTGAACACACAGTGAGGTGAAGCACACACTAACCTGGAGCAATGAGCTGCCTTCATACAGTGTGAGGGGTTAGGTGCCTTGCTCAACCAGTAGGCCACGGCTGCCCCCACAACAGCTATAAAAAGTTATACACGGCATGGCAGAAAGTTATTTGTTTAACATCCAACGAGGTTATATTTAATCAACAGTAGCCTACAAGATGTCTCACGTCTGCAGCAGGTCGGCGTGATACTAAAGAAGCCAACAACGCACCAGGTATTCATCATGTCACGGGCAGAAAAAAAAGTTTGGGTCTCAGTTAAAACGGTCCCCCCCCCCCTCTTAATCACCCATAGATAGGCCTACCAGTAGGTCTAGTGAGGGAAATTAGCTTTAGGCTATTTGTTATTAAAATATGATGAGGAGGACCCCAACAAATGTTCTTCCTTTCCTTCTCAAACTACGTTGAAACTGCATCTTTAACAGCCCAATTTTCAAAATTTCCCCCGGACCCCCGTAGGGTGAAAAAAAAAAAAAAAAGTGACTAGTGACGCCTCTGATTCTGTGAAATGACTAAGTAGGAGGAGTATTACCATGACAATATAGTAATATTTGCAAGTGTACGGATGGAATTTACATACATGTGAATGGCCACTGCCTACCCTGCCACAGACCTCACCGCACGCCACTGAAACACAGTATGATGGGGGATGCGACTCAAACTTTCCATATGCCCAAATCGCTATAGGAGGAGGTGCGATGGAAAACAGAAGCCCTGACTTCGCATCACATTACTAAGACAAATGTTTGATGTGAGCCAGAGGGAACGGAAAGATACATGGTTACCATTTGTGTCTATTTATGGAAGGCATAAACACCACAGTGCTTTTCTGACTGAGACTTGTGTGGGTAGCTGTTGATACCTACTGTATGTCAACTCACAAAACAGAAGAACATGCACAGCAGAAATGCAGAAAAACAGCACTACCTAACACTAGATAATATAGCTGAGGATGTAACCTCTGTGTCATCTTTGATTAATTGAGTGATTGGTTGGTTGGTTGGTTAATTGATGGAACTTAAAGCACTATCATGATTTTATTATGTATTATTATTACACAGTGATGTAATTTATTCTGTTATTGACACAGATTTTAATGAACATAAATTGTCATTTATTTGTGAGTCTGGAGTAAAGAATTTAATAACCTGTTTGTAGCATGTAAACCAGAAGAAGCAGCGCACCAGACTTTTCCTCGCTGTACCGAGGCACACACATGAGTTCCAAAGACTTTGCTGCAACAGAGGGACTATTAAAAGACACAGCAGGGAAATGTTGCAAACAGAAAGTGAAACTGTAAACAGCATACATCATCCCTTCTGCCCTCTACTGTATACTCGGTGTGGGTCCAACCAACAGGTGATATTTCTCTGAAAAAAACTTGCAAAAATGCATCTAAGGGGGTATTCACACCTGCCTTGTTTAGTTCGATTAAAACGAACTCAAGTTCGTTTCTTGCTTGGTTCGGACCTTTTTGACTGGTGTGAATACAATCACTCGAACTCTAGTGCGGACCAAACAAGCGGACCGAGACCCAGCTGAGGAGGTGGTCTCGGAGCGGTTCCTATCGAACCCTGGTGCGGTTCGTTTATGGTGTGAAAGCAGACCGACCTCGATCCGACCCAGTTACAGAAATCTACCTTTTTTGGATTTGACGAGCTCCCGTAGTTTTTGCGCATTATGGGAAATGTAGGATAGCTCCGTGACGCACAACAGCTGTAAGCAGCAGTGGGCTAACGCTTTTTTGCCAACAATAATTTGATTTTGCATCTCCTACCGTTCCGTCTTCCGTAGGCCTGCTGTTAGCATGTTGGACACACAAGAGAGCTCTTCTCAGCTGTTTTGTTGCACGTCTTCGTTGTTGCAAAATTACGAGCATGATATTGTTAAACTTGCATCAAACGGTCTTGACGCTCAAGCACTTCTGCAAAGCTGTAACTGTATAAACTATATTGCTAGGATAATAACGAGTACAGTACGCAAACATAGTATTTACGTGGGCCAACTTTGACTTTGGCTTCCTATTCTTCACCCCACCTACACGTTTACCAGCCAATGGTTGAACGACCTTAACACATGTGCTTTTGTTTATAAATTCTGGTCCGGTTGCAATTAATCACGGTGTGAAAGCGAACCGCACTAAAAAAGAAAAAAAGAAAAAAAAATTGGTCCGGACCAAATAAGTGAACTAACGGACCTTCCTGGTGTGAATACGCCCTAATACTAGCATGACTTTCAAGCAACACTAAAGAGTTTGTAGAACTCGACACTCAGGGGGCATGACAGGGTTTCATTTAAAATGTCCAGACTTCTACAGTAGATAGATTTTTTCTGACCATATTCTTGACATTGTGGCCCCAACTGATCTGGGATAAGTCAGTGATAACAGCATGGACAGCCAAAGTGAATAAAAAAATACTCTTTATTTTTGTCCATTTATTCTGGATTTTTTTCTATGAGCCAGCTGGCAGTTTGTAGGCTACAGTTTGTTGAGCCAGCTGGCTGTTTTTTCTGAGCACTTTCCCATCTATCTAGCGCATCATAGTTTTCAATAAATACATACAACCACAAGGTCTTTCATTGAGCAAAGCTCATAGACTGTTCCATATGCCAAAAGGAATGTTGTTACTGCAATGTCGGGAATGTGACCTCAAAGTTGCAAAAAGAATCTGAAGCTATTTTTGTATAGAGGCAAAATCTATTTGATTCTGATTTGAACCTGCTTTGAAAACAAAGCAATTTGCAAAACGATCAGATGGATTTATTTCTCTTTTTGAGATGCAGTGCTGTGGTTGAGCAGGGAGAGTGAGGTGTGTGCCATGTGCGGAAGCAGGGGTGATTGCCCCACGGTGCACTGAGGCGCTTTCTTCAGTAATAGTATACAGGACGGGGGCTGTCTGACGGGGCCTGGGAGGTGAGGCAGTCTGCACACAGAAACACACAGACATACTGTAAACACTGTAACGGCAACGGTATTTTACTTTTAGTTCAGTGTAATTTACAGTAAAATACCAGCAGCTGTGGTTGAACTTCACAGTCAAAAACGTGACAATAGCAGAAGACAACAAGGTACAGTATGTCTGACTGGGCTTTACCACAGCACCTGATGCATGCCTTAGAAGTAGGGTTCTGTTCCGCTGACACAGGCTTCCCCTTGCTGTGGCGTTGGCTGGCTGGTAGACCTGGAGTGATACCCTACAATGCACACACACAGGTCAAGGCAACGCACACAATCTATTAGCATTGTGAAATTACTATATTATACATTAATATATACAGGCAAATAAGTATTTGACCCCATGCTAAAGTTGACTAAAAAGAGGATTATAAAATCATCTTTTGGAAATTGATCTTAATGCCTTAAATATAACAAATTAAAAAATGAAGAAATAGCCTGCCTTTATGGACACCAATTTTCTTTGTGAATGAATAATGTATTATAAATAAATAAATAAGTGATTTTCCTTAAAATACAGGGGTCATAAGTATTTTGCATGTCAAATTCCCATAGAGCCTAAATGCCTATTATTTCTTGGATCCAGGATATTCTGCATCCTGATAAAGTTCCCTTGGCCTTAAAGGGACACTTCACCGATTAGCATTAAGCTTTGTATCTTTAGAAAACCAGTCATGTTTTTGAATGGTCGTGCATCATTCCCTCAGTTTGCCTTGAGATAAGTGAAATATGGATTTCAATGTTGGACTTCCTGCTTTCAATGATGTAAAAATCATCATTTTACATAATTGAAAGCAGGAAGTCCTATTCATGGGCTTCATTGAAATCCATATTTCTCCCAGCTCAAGGCAAACTGAGGCAAACTGAGGGAATGATGCATGACCATTCAAAAACGCCTACAGAGCCAACAGATCCACGGAGGATGTTGTGAATATGGCTCTGCATTACGTCTTACAACACCTGGACACTACAGCGACCTACAGTGTATGCCAGGATCCTGTTTATGGACTTCAGCTTGGCTTTTAACACAATCCTGCCTCACATCCTGGAGCGCCAGCTATCCAAGCTGCTGGTTCGTCTCCACATGCAAGTGGATAACCGACTTCCTCACCAACAGGACCCAGCGGGTGAAGCTGGGGTCTTGCATCTCTGGCTCCAGGTCCACCATTACGGGCTCTCCTCAGGGCTGTGTCCTCTCCCCCGCCCTCTTCACCCTCTACACCAACAGCTGCACCTCTCTTGACCCATCAGTCAAGCTCCTGCAATTTGCAGACGACACCACCCTGGTGGGTCTCATATCCAGGGGGGATGAGTCTGCCTACAGGAGGGAGATTGAGCGGCTGCAAAGCTGGTGTAGCCTGAACAATCTGGAGCTGAATGCCCTAAAGACAGTGGAGATGGTGGTGGATTTCAGGAGAAGCGCAGCCCCGCCCCCACCCCTCATGCTGGGGAACACCCCAGTGGCCACTGCGGAGTACTGCCGCTTCCTAGGGCTAACCATCTCCCGTGACCTGAAGTGGGGCCTAAACACCTTGGCCCTTCTGAAAAAGGCACATAAGCAGCTGTTCTTCTTGCGACAGCTAGATAAATTCAGGTTGCCCAAGTCAATACAAACCCGGTTCTACACGACCATCATCGAATCCATCATCACACAGTCCATCATCACATGGTTCCCCGCTGCAGTAGCCAAGGACAAGGCTAAACTGCAGCGGGTGATCCGCACAGCTGAGAGGGTGATTGGCACCACCCTACCCAGCCTGGAGTTACTCCACAACACCAGGGCATTGAAGAGGGCAAGAAAGATCATGGAGGACCCTTTACATCCAGGCTCCGCCCTCTTCCAAATGCTCCCCTCTGGGAGAAGGCTACGGCTCCCGAGAGCAGTGAAGTCCCGGCATCGCCTGAGCTTCTTCCCTACAGCTGCCAGACTTTTCAATCATAGCTCGAACTCTCTCTAGTACTGAATGCACTGATGCACTGTTTGCACCTTTTACTGTTTGTCCACTGCACTTTACTTTACTTACTGCTCTCTGCCTGCATATCATCAGCACTTTCAACATTACTACCTCAGCTTCTATTGTCACTATGTCATGTCTAGGCCTATTTTATGTCTGTTGCTGTCAACCATATTCATACGTGAATGGCTGTAAAACATTCCCATTGTGTATCTTCACTATATGGCAATAAATCTAAACCTTGACCTTGACCTTGGCCTGAGCTAATAAAAAAAGGCCTAGGCTATATTGATAATCACCCTGTTTTATCAGTTAGTTTGAGTTTTTTGGCAGACGTAAGGAGCCGCGACCGCACAGCCCAGGCTGCAGAAGTGCCGCAAGGGCGCAGCAAATTATCTTCAGAAACAATATATTTAAGCTCACGATATTCACACCGGCCCAAAACGTTAACGGTCCACCGGGAATTCTCCCGATTAGCCACTCGGGCCTGCACACACACGCACGCACACACGATACATGCATAGCCTAATTGAACCTGTAGGGGGAACACGGGGCGCTGTGTGTGACTTGTGCGCTTATAAAGGGGTGGGTGATCGATTTGCCTGGCATCGATTGATTCAGTTTCAGCACCATCGTGGTGAACAGCTCTCGTTAAGAGCTTCTTAAGAAGCTTCTTTGACTTGATCTTAACGTGTAAGTTTGGCGAAAATTTAAAAAAATGCTATTTCCTGAATGAGAATACATCAACTAAGCCGTGGAGGAAGTAATTTTCGCTCATCACGCAGTACAGAGCAGTACACGGGCAGGAGCTACAGCCCAAAATCGCAAACAGTGGGTTAGCATGGGGCAAACAGCCACACGCTTTCAAACACGCATTTTTAACGTATCGTATGGCCTTATTGTTTATTATTTCGGTCCAGAACACATTTAAAACTGCAAGCAATCAACAAAGCCTGTTGCCTATTTCAGTATTTTAGTAGCAGTAAGGCCGTTTCCTTTGGCTATTGAGTTTTGAGTGCTAGGTAAATATTATCGTAGTGTTCGCCAAGTTACGATTCTGATTACTGTAGCAGGCTATACCCTGTTAGCCATCTGTCTTACAAACCCAACCAGGCTATAATTAATGTTTGGGTACAACCCACGTCGTGGCTTAATTTAACTTCCTCTTTATCCTTTGATTGTATTGTCTTATTTTCGCGGAGATTACAATCAAGTTGTCAAGTTGTCTATTAATGAAAGTTATGTTTTGCTTTCAGTCAGGGCTGAGGAGGGTAGGACTAATGCTTCTGTGATGGTCAGGGCTAAGGCATATCCCAGTATGCGTAAAAATTAGCAAGCTTGCAGGGTACAGATAGGTTAATTATGTCAAATAGCATACTATACATTTTTTACTAAACAAACTGAACACTTTGAGGTCAGAGCATCAACAGGCTTTGCAGAAAGACTTAAACGAGTTATAAACATGTTTTAAATATATATATATTTTTCAGGTTGAATTGTCCAGTAGGCCTACTGATCAGCAGATTCAGCAAACCAGCTGTGCTTGTAAAGCAGGTCTTGGGCACTGCTCACACCTTATCGGCCTCCTTTATACTCTTGCTCATTACGCTAAATTAGGATACAAATCAGTCCCCATCACCAAAAGTAAAACCTCCTTACCCCAAACATGGCACATCCCTTCTCGAGATTTAGGCCTACAGCCCAAACCTGTCACCAAAAATTAACAAGATAAAATCCAACAAGACCTACAGTCATCACAGTTCAGTAGGCCTACAACAAAATTATGGCATTGGCCCAAAGTTGTACTCCCCCATCCCTTTACCCCTACCCTGTGAATCATTTGCCAGTTCACTGTTAGGCAACTTAAAGTCAATTCAAAGCAACTGACAGATGTTAAGACTGTTGGAGAACGACACTGGTGTGAAATACATCCCCACTGAATTTGGGAATCTTCCATTTGGATCACCCCTCACATATCAGACCCTAACCACCCCTGATCTCTCAAACGATTTGCCCACTTTTATATGTCCCGCACAGCCATCTGATTACTCTTATATTTCAGATAAAACACTGGGCAAAACATATGACTCATTCAAAATTTCCTCTACAATTAGAAGAACAAACAAGGCTCCAAAACTATAGCACATTATGGCACGATGTACGATCTCAACGGCTAACCGCCTCAAATTTCAAGCGAATCTGTTCCCGGCAAGCAGATTTTGAGTTTCTTGCCACTGGGTTACAGAAGAAAACGATCCAAACTAAAGCCATGAAAAGAGGAATTGAGTTAGAGCCAGTGGCTGCAAAATTCTATTCTGATATCACAAGAAATGAGATTTTCCCCTGTGGATTTGTAATTAACATCAACGCACCCCATCTAGGATGCACACCTGACCGAAGAGTCACTGACCTGAATTCGGATCCCTGCCATGGCCTCCTCGAAATAAAATGCCCAAATCAAGAGTCTTATGCAAACTGTGCATACCTGAAAACAGTGGGTGGAACCTTCTCCCTCAAGGATAGCCATGAATATTACTTTCAGGTTATGGGACAGATGGCTCTTACAGGAGCAAAATGGTGTGACTTTTTTGTAATGTGCAAGGAGGACTACCATCTGGAGAGAGTGCACTTTGATGCGGTGCTTTGGAAAGAAATGAAAACCAAACTTGAACAGTTCTTTTTTGAATATTTCTTGCCAACTCTTGGCTATTAAGTGGCCACAGCTCCATTGTTATGTACATAAATGTTATAATTAAAAATGTATTTCTTCATCTGTTGGCTATTATTCACCTTATTGATGTCCGTGTTGTAAGCCAATCTAGCATCAACATTTAAAGCCAAAGTTTCAATGCATTACAAGTAAAAGAACTACATTGTGTTGCTTTAGAATCTATTCAGTTTATTTCATTTCCTGTTAGGGATGTGATACAGTATATCATGACTGACATAACTCTATGACTAAAAGAGTGGCCCTTGAAAATTGGTCAGCATGGCACAAACAAACCATAGTTGGTTGACAGTTCCCAACAGAGAAAGGGGAAGGACTCCATCAAACACATGATGCTGCTTAATTCTCCCTATAGATCTCTCTACATGTACAGTATTCTGAGTCTGGCAATTTGTTGTGTTGTGGTGACTTCCTCCCTGGTGAACTGTCTCCTCTGATTAAGAAATGGTGGCATAACAAGTGAAGCATTTATAGGTGACAACAGATCTCCAATAAGGAAACCCTTGTCTGCCATTACCTCATCCCCCTCCTCAAGTAGTGACAAGATGCCTGACTGTTTGGTAATCTGCTTGTCACGGTGCGGACAGACTTGCACGACATATGTGACGGAAGGTGTCGCGCCCCTCCTACAATTTGTACTGTACGTTGATGGGCGTTCCGCTTTTGAACCAGCGGCGGATGTTGTGGTTTTGCTCGGGACCAACCAACCTAATTTCTTCCCTCTCGAATTTTAAAAATTGGAGGGAGTAGTGATGTGTATTACACATCCTGTACCTCCGGAGGAAGAAGCCCCGTCGCCGCCACTGGGTTCACCCCATTCGGACTGAAGCTGCCCAGCGGGAGTGTGGGGAGTACCACCGCCTAGTGATGGAGCTCCGGCTTCAGGGAACATTTCCGGCTGTCCAGGGAGCTGTTCAACGACCTGCTGGCGCGAGTGGGGCAGCGGATTGCCAAGATGAATACCTTTTTTCGTCAGGCAATTGGTCCTGCTCAGCGCCTTGCTATTTGTCTACGGTAGCCTACTACTGCTATAATACTCTAGTTATGATTATGGCGGGTTGATTTATTATTGGAATAGGCCTACATGGCTTTATTTGAAACACTTTAATTGAGTGGTGGACGTTCACTATATGATTTTAAAACAACTTTGTTTCATTGATAGCTAAAACACTGTTTACTGGTTAATGTGCACTATCTGAATAAACTGCATGCAAATGTAACTCAATATGTCTTCATATCTTCACAGATACCTCTCAACAGGGGACTCGTTCAGAACCATATCCAGAAGCTACAGGGTGGGCCGCAGCACTGTTGGAGAAGTGGTGAAGAAGGTCTCAGCTGCCATCTGGGATGCCCTGCTGCCTGAATACCTGCCTGCACCATGCATGGAGGACTGGCGTGACATAGCAGAAGGGTTCAGCTATCTCTGGAACTTCCCCAACTGTCTTGGTTCGGTGGATGGGAAGCATGTGGTCATCCTGGCGCCAGGCAACTCCGGCTCCATGTTCTATAACTACAAGGGCGCATATTCCATCGTGTTGTTGGCAGTGGTGGATGCTGACTACCTCTTCAGGGTAGTTGACGTCGGTGGATATGGCCGGACGAGTGATGGCGGCTCCCTCCACAACTCTGCCTTTGGCGAGGGCCTCCGAGATGGCACCCTGGACCTCCCTGAAGATGCGGTCAGCCCTGGGTCTGAGCATCGTGGTCCAATGCCATATGTGTTCGTGGGAGATGAGGCATTTCCCCTCCGCCGGAACCTCATGCGCCCTTTCCCTGGCCCCCATGTCCCTGGAGAGCAGAGGGTTTACAACTACCGCCTCAGCCGTGCCAGGCTCGTAGTTCAGTGTGCTTTTGGCATTCTGTCTTCACAGTGGCGAATGTACAGGAGAGTGATGGCTGTCAGCCCCTCCACTGCTGAGACGTGTGTCAGAGCCACTTGCGTGCTCCACAACTACCTGCGGGTCATGACCCTGAGGAGAAGGCAGAGTGCAGGTTGTTTCCGCAGGCCTGGCGATGGTAGTTGCCTCCGGGGAGTTTCCAGGATGTCTGCGAACAACGCCACACGGGAGGCCATGAGAGTGAGAGCCAACTTCTCCTCTTATTTCAGCGGCGAGGGTGCTGTTCCTTGGCAGGTCCGACCATGAACCGATCCAGCAGCGGCATTAACACAACGGCTCTTTTAAGAGCCACTCACATTGTCCTTGAAAAGCATAATTCCAAAGTAGCACAAGCATTATACATGCAGTACACTGCTCTTTAACAACCTGTCTAAATCGATGTCTAAATCCCCCCCCCCCCCCCCCCCTTTTAAAAGCTTTTCCAAACACACATCTGAATCTCTGCTTGATTTTGTCTAGAGAGATATAAGTGACACCATTAAAAAACTTGAGTCTTTAAGTTTCTAAATATATAAATGGAACAGTGTACCTTCCACGGCACACCTCCCTCCCTCCCCAACATTCAACATTTTATGAACCATAGTGCTATGCAGTAATGTTATACACCATTTGAAAGCTTGGACTCTTGAGAATTCATAACTCTTAACCCACCCTTGTCATTCAACTCACCTGTTATAACCCAACTCTTCATTGTGTGTATATGCAATTCACATCTTGTCAGTTTTCTTTTTTCCCACTTGCTTTTGTGTTGCTTTACCTCTGAAGTTTCTCTTTTTCAGGTGAGTATCAACAAGATTCTTCCAAACAACATTATATTAAACTTCAGTTACAGTAAAGCTATCTAATATCTAATATCTGTCAAAATTGGATTAACTGCAGAGCAAGCATAAACCCTACAGATAAAAAAAAATGATAAAAATGATAGTCATGCACATCATTGAAGCCACTCCATTATTTATTAAACAAAAATATATTAGATGCACAGATTGGCAAACGATGTACATAAAAAACAAGCATGAACATAAATAACATAAGATATAAACTTAACCTAGATGAACATTTAAATAAACTAAAAGAAAATCAATCCCTTCCCTCTACTTCTGCCTCATAAATTAAGCGATACATTTTAAATTTCACCTCGGCCCGCTTGGCCAAGGTCATTCGGCATGAGGCTTAAAAAAAAAAACTCGTCCTCATCTGTTGGGGACAGAGCAGGAGGAACAGGAGGAGCAGGAGGAAGAGGAGAAGGTGGTGGTGTTGGCTCTGCCTCCTGCAGAGTGTCCAGGAGCTCACGCTCAAAGTGCCCTTCCCTCTCTTCTTCCTCTGTGGAGGGCGAAAATGAGAGGTGGAAGGGCCTGCCTCCTCCTGGTCTCCAGCCTCCACAGGTGGGAGGGTGGGTGCCACCAACGGGGTGTGCACAACCAGGGGGGTATATTCAAGTGGGGTGGTGGTGGGCATAGCCAGCGGGGCAGATGTGGGTGTGTGCACGGGCACAGCCAGCGAGGCAGATGTGGGTGTGGTGATGGGCATAGCCAGCGAGGCAGGTGTGGGTGTGGTGATGGGCATAGCCAGCGAGGCAGGTGTGGGTGTGGTGATGGGCATAGCCAGCGAGGCAGGTGTGGGTGTGTGCATGGGCACAGCCAGCTGGGCAGGTGTGGGTGTGTGCACAGGCACAGGCAGGTGTGGTGATGGGCATAGCCAGCAAGGCAGGTGTGGGTGTGTGCACGGGCACAGGCAGCGGGGCAGATGTGGGCGCAGCTGAGGGGACAGGGGTAGCCCTGCGGGGCAGGTTGGAGGTTGTTGGCCTGCTCTCTAGGAATGGGGCCAGGAACCCCATCACAGCCATATACCTCCATGGCCGAGCTGATGAGGCCCCAGCCCCACTCCCGTTCCTCTCCTTCTCCTTCCTTTTCTCCCGTGTATATTGATCCCTGAGGCTTTTCCACCGGGCACGGCACACATCCTCATATCACATACCTCATATCCTAATATCACACACACACACACGTATGAAAATGTATGTAGGTTATGTACATGAATGCTAGTTCAACTACTGCTGATTATGTTGTTTTTTCCCTCATAATCTCTCTCTGCTAACATTGCAATAATCCCATCTCATAATCTCTCTTTGTCCCTCCTGGCTGGGAATGAGACATACATCTTAAGCTATGTAAACTTCCCACAACTTCAATTTTTGACTACATATCATGAATGGTACTTCAAATATGTGTTATTTTAGATCGATTGATCGCTGATGGGCTATACAACTCATTACCGCCATGTCTCGCGGTTATGAAAATATCATGCGCTATGCCATTATAGCATTATAGCATTTTGGCTGAGCAACGGAGGTTAATATGCTCTATGTTTTTTTTGTGTAAAATGATGTCTGTCTATCGTCGTTGCACTCTGAGAAAACAGGAATGTTTAATTCGTTCTGCGTGATGTCTGCAGATGCACGTGCTTTCAGCTAACATTGCAACTGTTGATGAATATTTTAATTTTACTACACAGTGCACTCATAAAAACCCACCAGGGACTCCAACCACCGCTGCCACTGCCCTCCAAGCAGCATTTCTCTGTTCGTTGTCCCTGTAGGACAGCAGGGTAGAGTCATAAAGATTCGGGTAGCCTGCTACAGCGACAATGATTCTCTCCTCCATGGCTAGGAACTAAAGTTTTGTGGGATCTTTTGTACTACAACCTCTAGTACAGAAGACCTGCGAGAGAACTTCCCCTTGTCGCCCCTGTGCTCTACTTCTATTGGATAGTAGCCTCGCGTTCAACAGACTCATTTGCATAGAGCTGGGGATCGGCCAGCTTTTCTGTTGCGCGACACTTTTTCAAATGCAGCGCTGCCTTCTCGGAATGCTTTGCGGGTCCGTTAAAGTCGCTTGACGTCACCCATAGGGAAATAGTGGGTTACGACACGACAGAGTGAAGTGGCGGACAAGTGTGTCCGCACCGTCAGAGATCGATCCCTCATAGAGACTGCTAACAAATGTTATCTCACCAGAAGGGGACACACCAATCAATCCCTTCAGAGTTGTTGATCCCTTGTAGTTAGAATAGGTTTCAGAATTTATAACCATAGAACTTGCTCTCTCAATGTAAATTTCAGTGCAGTCCAAAATGACCCTTGTTCTTGGAAATGTGTCCACTGTGGCATAATTGCATTCACCGCTGATCTGTGTAGCCATATCGGCAATGAACCAAGCATAAAGAATAAGTAATTTGCCCATGTTATTAGTGTCCTGCTAACTGTGGATTGGGACAGTGGTTTTCAAAGTGGGGGCCGCCAGGGGGCGCTAGGGGGGCCGCAGCAAGTTGAATGAAAATATAGGCTACTGTAAAACCAAAAGCAAAAAAAAAAACGATACGACGGTAAACGATGATGTTTACGTTATGTTGCGGTTCATAACCACGGTCTGGAAACCAATTCCTTCCAGCTTCATCCGAGCCTGCTTTTGACATAGGCCTGGTAGACTACTATGAAGCAAAACTGGTACCTTACTGGTTCTGTTGTCTAATATGGATTTAACCACAATTCGGATTAGGCTACACCTTTTAAAAGGCGGAACATTTTCACCGCAAACGTGCGCTGTGTCTTTCTGCGTCCTGACCAAGGAAAAAGTCAACGGAACAACATACAATGCCACGGTAACCTACCTAAATCATAGAATTTAACATTGCAAGACACTTATCCTTTCTATGACACCAGAAATATTTTCTTTACCTTGTGAGTTTTTTTAACATTAATTTTATGTAATGAAAACACATATCCTTGATCCATGCGTGACTGTTTTCCTAAAACCGAATGAAACCTTATTACGTTCACATACTTTTTAAAGTGACAGGCACTCAAGACCTACACACACCCCTGTGATATCATTAAAGACAAGCATAATCAATGTGAAGTATTCAAATTACTGAATATTTTTAGCTATAAGTAATTATGCAGATCCTAAAATACTATAAATGTTAACAAAATATATGAAGTTTATGAATTCAAAATATGAAATAGAAACAAGGCAAGCCATGTTCTCTGTGTGTGTGGAGGGTTGAACAGAGACTAGGATTGTCACTGCTGTAAAATACCACAATAATACCAAAAACCGTGATAATTTTGGTCACTATAACCGTGTAAAACCGTTACATCCCTAAATACATAAGTGTTATTATTGCAAAGCCTATAAAAGAAGTAGATTTTCACCTACAGTATATAGGCCTATTTTATTTACTTATTTCTACATGTGCCATATCGTTGATGGGTTCAATACGACATCATGCAAAAGGGGGGCCTTGGCCACAATCTAGTGGTATTTGGGGGGCCTTGTCATGGG
The DNA here is from genome assembly GCF_963854185.1 of Sardina pilchardus. Classification (NCBI taxonomy): domain Eukaryota; kingdom Metazoa; phylum Chordata; class Actinopteri; order Clupeiformes; family Clupeidae; genus Sardina; species Sardina pilchardus. Next base: position 11,970,114 of record NC_084995.1, read on the forward strand.
AAAGTTTGGGAACCCCTGGATTGGGACACCTGAAAACGCTCTGCCAGTGACCACCGGTCAATGAGCTGGACCAACCATCTGGCCACCCTTGCCCATCTGACTTAGGTTCTTTGGTTTAGACCCTGGCACAGCCCCCCACTTTGGTTGATGCTAATTTGGTTGCCCCATTTCCCACAGAGACACCTCTTGACTCTCTTCCTTCTCGGCCCACCTTGACCGGCACCTCTAGTATTTACCCAGTAGTAAGCTTACATACAGTAAATTGCCCACCACTAATACAGCTGAACTTGATCTTAATCTGGATGTCATTTCACCTTCCTCTTTAGGGTCAATGGAGCCTGGGGGGGACTTCTCAGAAAATTACATCTGGCAATGACCTGGTTATGAGTTGGGCCGGGATGATGGAGCCAAATTGTCAGATCTCCGAGACCGATACCGGGCTTCTATCTGAGTCCACCTCCTTACCCAGGGATAGAACTGATGTACCTCTGGGTATCCTTTCCACTTTCCTTCCGACACACCAAGGCTAATGACCATAATGCACCCTGGTCTCGGTCCATCACTAAACCTATAGTCTTCATTGGCGATACTAATCTCTGTAGAATTCCGTCCTTTGCCCAATCTAACATCCAGAGTGATAGCTTTCCAGGGGCAGCGTTCCATCACCTTTCCCAATTGGTCAGTGCTATTCAGATTCAGGATCAGGTAGAGCACTCATTTTCCACACCTTTATGAAATACCACATAACTTCTTTACCACACATTCAGATGACAATCACTGGATTACAGACACAGCACGACACACATTTCACTCATGGTGCCAACAGTTAAATTTAACCCAATAACAGTCCCACACCAGGATACCCAAACACAGCCCTCACAATTAGGGTTGCCAACCGTTCCGTATAATACGGAATCGTCCCGTATTTGACACTTAAAAGTCTTGTTCCGTATTGAACTAATACGGAACGCTCTTTGTTCCGTATTTTTGAGAAACTGCTCAATGCACACATACTAGCCTACAATAAAAAAAAAAAAAACACACACAAAAAAAACTCCCTGACACAACGTGGAGCCTGCTGGTCCGCAAGGCATGGAGTGAGGTCCGGTGCTTCACCTGATAATTAGCAGCGCAATTGATCTGGAGCAACCGCGGCCCGACAGAAAAGAAAACAAAGTTTCTGCAATTAGGGGGAAATGCTGGCTAGTGTGATGTGATTAAACAGAGTCATACAAATAAGTGGTGGTATGAGCGTTCATTGAATGCATGCGGTTGTGCGTTTGCGCGACAGAAACGGAAACTACACAATAACGTTGTTGGCAAAGCTCCGCTTCAACCTGGAAGACTATTTAATTAGGCTACGTAACGACATTTAACAACGTGGATTCTTGCAACTTCCATGGAAACAGAGCAGAGACTGTACAATACATTGTTTAGCATTGAGTATTGTTTAGTCAAAATTGAATATAACATGGTCAAAAGATAGTAGCTTTAGTCTTTCATTTAAAGATCTCCAGATAGGTGATTTACGCCTATATGCGCGGCCGTTTACCATAGACAAAAGTTGATATTATGTTTCCTGGATCTTTACATTCAGGCATTCAAATGACATTTCATTATAAAGCATATAATTTTTTTCTCCATTTGCCTACCAGAGTAGGCCTATGATGCTTGCATGAGGGAAACATCCCAAAACAATAGCACCCATATAATTGCTGTTTTCAGAAGTATTTCTCATGCAACCATGCAAAAGCAATGAACTATTGTAATATATCTTACATTATTAAAGCAGGCCTCTGATGTGCATAGGACATGTACACACATGCATAGCACTTTAAGCACTTTTAGCACTTCAAATATTGACTGCTTTGAAGTGAAAGTGCATGTCTAACAATATAGCATAATAATTGTGATAATGATAATCATAATGATAATTTGATGTGGGGTGGAGGTACGTGTAGGTGGGCCCCAATGAGACCCCCCCCCCACCCCCCCGGTATTTTTGTTCCGTATTTTATTTTCTCAGAGTTGGCAACCCTACTCACAATATACACCCACCACTGCTGCAGTGATGACATATCTAACACACAACATGGTCATCAACCTGTTCCGCACCTTAACCCCCACCCCAGACCAACTCTCCTTACTGGAGAGAGGTCTTACATTCATCCCTCGCCCCACACTACGTAGCCGGGAGGAACTTCAGAAGGACATCCATCAGTATCACCACAGTTAAGCTCATCTCTCATTTACCCCAATAACTCAAATAGATACACACCCTTCACTCACCCATCAACCTGGGAGCCTCATCCTTCTAAGGTTGATGGGAGAATCCATACATTTATGAGACAAGATCAATTGAAGAGTTCAGATGCAAAAGCCTCTAAACGCCATCTCCGTCAAAAATGAGATAAATGCTTTTCACATGTACTATATAAATAAAATCATTTTGCCTCCAAAAATGCTAAATCCCAAAATATCGATTTGTAAGCAGAAACCTCTAAACGCCACGTCCCTTTAGAAACAAAAACCTTTACGTTCCGAAAACCAATCAGAACGCAAGATCGAATCATGTGACTAGTAGTATTCATAAACAGTGCAGTGGTGAATGACACTAGACTGTGGTTTAACTCGAAAATGGAGCAAGATGAGATGGATGAACCCTACTGGCAGTAAATGGACAAAGAAAACTTTGTCGCCCTCAAAACTCTACCCATTATGAGGCGAAAGAAAACAAATTATAGAGGAAATGACTCCGTCGCAAGTATAGCATGTGGTCATAATGGTCCATCGTGTGCTGCTGTTACTTTGACGGAATCTGACTTATCTTACATGAAACCACATCAAACATCATGTGATGAAGTCAGACAAGATGCCATTCTTCTGTCGCATATGGATACTATGCCGTGCAAAAGGAGGCAACAGGTCAAAGCTGTGGAAAAAGCCGACAAAGAGACATGTCGATACAAGTATTCCGTTCTAAAAGAAAAGTTCCTGTCCGTCAGACCTCATTTCTCAGTATTTTCTGTAAGTACAGTTCACAGATTCTTCCTACCCAGCTAGTACTCACGTTGTAACAACGTTGCTTCAATGTTATAGCAGCCATTGATGCGACGTTGTTTACTGACATTGTTTCAACAACATTTTGGCTGGTGATAATCAGATTGCTTTGACATTGACATTTTCCTGTTAGTTTCTAATAAAAGCGAGTATCACACACACTCAAAAAAGCTAGTGTCACACTATTGCATTGTCAACAGTTGACAATTGTCAATGGGCAGACACTGACCTAGTATTTCCCCCCAGCACTGCTTATTTCAGATATTTATGTTTTCCTATTAATTGTCATTGTAGGTGTCAAGAAAGACAGAGTCCAAAACATCGTCAAGTACTGGCTTCAGACTGGCATGGCACACCCAGAAAATCGTTGAGGCTCCAGAGAAAATTACAACCTGACTGCAAAGAAGCAGATGGTTCGAGGTCATATACAGTCTTTGACATGTAGAGCAAGCCATTATGCTCGACGTGGTGCTCCTGGGAGAAAGTTCCTGCCAAGTGACTTGAGTGTGGCACAATGCATTGCATGTTTCTTGAGCAGAATTACCAACAAGTCTCCTATTCACTCTACTGGAGCAGCTTTGTGTATTGAACCATGTTTCTGTACACACTTAATAAATCTATTGTATCCATTTGTAGGTGACCCGGAGCCGATTGAAGCCCCCCTCCCAGTCTGTGGTTTACGAATATGTAAATATAGCCTACCTATCTAATCAGCATATGATGTCTGGATGACAACCACCTCGAATGATGCACCTTTCAGTGAATACTGAATGTTGAACATATTTGAACAGTTTTACTTTACTTTTTTGTAATTTCCCCTACATCAGAAATGAACAGCAAAACAGTAAAATGTAAACCAACAACAGTAAATATAGGTTAACCACAAAGCCGTTGTATACAATGAAGTAACCTGGTCAAATCAGTGCAAATCAGGTCAAATTACCACTGGCACCTCCATTTTGTGGGCAGAGGGTCGAAGCATCGTCGCCTATGCTGTTTAAGCCTACCTTACACTGACAAGATTTGGGAAAGATTCTTGAAAGACTGTCTTTTGAGTAAAGCTTGAGTGGGGGGGCATTAGTTAAAAGACTACAATCTCTCAAGAATCTTTCCCAAATCTTGTCAGTGTAAGGTAGGCTTTAGAAAACACTGTCGTTCACTCAAGAGACGCACCTTCACAGACGCACTGTGATCACTGTCAATTACGATCGATCATCCAAAAGGCAAACATACTTCAGAATCAGATATGTGAATAACAGACCCAAGACCTCACCAAACGTGATTTTTTTTTCAACATTTGGTGTATTTCTGCTTCAGTTTGTGCAAAACTATGGCCTGCATCGCTTCCGCGTCATTACAAACTGCACGTCTCCTGCCCTGAGTTGGAGCTATTTCGTGAACACGTTAAGCCTACCTTACACTGACAAGATTTGGGAAAGACTGTAGTCTTTTAACTAATGCCCCTCATTCAAGCTTTACTCAAAAGACTACAATCTTTCAAGAATCTTTCCCAAGTCTTGCCAGTGTAAGGTAGGCTTTACTTGAATCGAAACACTTCATGTCAAGCAGGTGGAGAGTGAGTAGGCTACAAATGAGATTTGTCACCGTACCTACCGTCTGTTTTAACCCGTGTCGTTATCGCATAAAAAATACCCTTAAGGGACGACTTACATTATTATTTTGAAAGTTGGGGGCTGGAACAATTGCTAATTCGTGTTGTTGTCAGGAGCCTGAGCTATGGTAGCCCAGCCCACGATTGTTACAAAATATAATATGCCCAGATGCATACGCGTGGGCCGCACAAACATTAAGCTTCGACTTCAGGCAGGGGGCCGCAAAATATCCTCTTGCGGGCCGCAATTGGACCGCGGCTCATGAGTTTGAGACCCCTGCAGTAGGGAATGGAGTAGGCAATGGAAACAAAAGCGTGATTGATGTTTGCGGTGAGAATGAGCAGTTAACTTTATTGCTTTCCCTATTTCCAGTTATTAGATCTTCAGGTCAAAATAATTTAAGAGTCGTGATTGTAAACCGGAGGTAAAAACACTTTCTTCCAGCTTTGTTCATGTATCCGACCACTCATTGAGAGACAGCAAACGCAACTACGCTCACCCATTTCAGTTGAACTGAGGGTTGCTGTTGCGCTGGTACCTGGCAACAGGTACCGATTTCAGAACCCTCTCTGAACTGTTCGGCATTGGCAAATCCACTGTGCAGGTATGCGTCTGGGAGGTGTGTCTGGCAATACGGTCAATGAAGAGCCAGTTCATTAATTTTCCGAAAGGGGATAGCTTACGAGAGCTCGTAAATGGGTTCGAGGAGATGTGGGTATTGGGGTATTTCCCCAATGCTATGGGGCTATAGATGGTTCGCACATTCTGGTAACTGCCCCAAGGCAAAACGCGAGAGATTACTACAACAGAAAAGGCACCTACTCAATTGTACTGCAAGCACTTGTGAATCATCTTTCTTGGTGAGCAATAGTTATGCCGTCTTTCTTGCATTCTATTTGTTCTTGCAAGTTGCAACACATCATCTTGTAACATTGCAGCTTTACTAACATCAACGTGGGTTGGGCTGGCAGTGTACTCAATGCTCGAGTGCTCAGAAACTCTGTGTTTGAGGCTGCTCAGAGTGGGACGCTTTTTCCTCAAGTGAGAATAGCTTGGCCTACTGCTTCCCCCCCCCCCCCCCCACACACACACACACACACACACACACACACACACACACACAAAGAGAGAGAGAGAAGGCTAACTTTGACATCATAGGCCTGTGGGGTATACAACGAATCTTGCTGAACATAACCAGGCTTTCTTTGGATAACCTGGATCGCTAAATACGAAAGTTGCTATCAGAGTTGAGTATTACGAAACTCACTCACGGATGAATTTATCAAACTAGGCTTTCAGCTCAGATCTGTGCGCGTTCTCGTGGTTGGGGTGACTTTGACCAATCGGGAAACGTGGAGATGCACAAGACCGCCTCGGTTTAAAAACGATTACTTCCGCATTTATGAGCGGTAGCAAAATCTAGGGTGGTCTTTTTTAGTGTCGAACATATAACATCAAAAAATCGATGGTCATCAGATATTGTATGCTATGCATGTCCATAAAAGTGATATATCTGCATGCGCAACATAGTTAAAGCGCCTTCGAGTTTCAAAATGTTTGAAGAGGCGGAGCTGCTCCAGTAGATCCGATGACAGATTCTCACACGTGAGATGACTTCGTTTTCAAGATAATTGATTGGTCACTAGTCAGTAGGATTAGTAAGAGGGCGGTGATTTTTCACGATTTGAGCTATAACTGAGCACATAACCTGATCCCGACCAGGGGTGCGTTTCTAGAAGAGTTAGCAACGGCGTTGTTAAACCACCGTGGTGCGACGCAACTTGCAATCAAACAACGACAGTGTTACAGCTGTTTCCAGAAAGCATCGTACTTGTGTCGCAATTCGCTACCTCCGGTGTTCGAACACCGTTGTTCCAACAACGTTGTTGAGGACGCAGCGGCACATTTCATTGGTGGAAAAAGTGTCAACGTATAATACCCCACCCACTAGAAATTCTGTCACTGGATGCCTATCACTTGTCTTTCATAGATCCTCCTTTCCTTCCTCGATCCTCGTCCTCACTGAATGATGGGGCGGCAACAATGGGATAGAGGACCGAGGATCGAGGAGGGATGTTGAGAGGCACCCACTATGTGTCGACGTGTCTAATTTAAACCCAAAGTGATTCATGCTGGCATTATCATTGCTATCAGGAAAAAACGTAAACCTATGCAAGCACATGAAACAGTTTGCTTAAGCCGTCCAATATATGTACTTATTTGTGTGAAATATCTGGCTGGCCTAGACTAATTACAAATTATCACGATACTAAATCGGTGTGGTGGTTCAGCTGTTGCATGTCAGTACATTGCGCGCGCGGCCCAAGTTCGCATCTTACCTCTCCATGTCACTTTTGAGTAAGAGCAGGCATACCACACACAACAATAGGTTAGACCCTAAATATTTTTAATTGCTTTACATCGAGTGGCCAGGAACACAACATCAGTTTAATAGATCCACGACATTACTTATTAGGGTTATTTCCACGTTTCACTAGTCAGAAACAAAAGCATGTGTGATGCATACGGGAAAAGAACCTACAATGTTGTGATGATAAGCCACCTGCCTTAACCACTATACTAATGAACGGTGTGCTTGACCCGAGGGTTTGTACATATGATAACAGCCTACCAAAACGCAAACCAACACGCAAATGAATGCAATTAGGTAACACACGTAGCAAGAATGAGCCCAACGGTATTTTCATTTATATTAGCCTACAGTATAGCGCAATCATTGAGTCACGAGAAAACAACAACTTAGTGATTTTTGGTTGGGCGCTTGTGATTTTTGGTCAGGCGATCTTGCACTGACGACATCACCAACTGGAACTCCCAAGGTACGACACAGGTGCGACTGCCCAGGGGCAGTAGTCCAAACGACCAAACTTTGCGTCCTTGTTTGCGATTGAGAGTTTGAACTACCTTTTCTAGAAACACCAAATTCAAGAACGACGGAGCGAACTCCCAAGATTGCGACGCAAGTTAGCAAACGACGCTTTCTAGAAACGCACCCCAGGTTTGGTTGCGAGCATAAGAAACCATGGTGATACAGCAACGCTAAAACAAATCCACTTTCGTATGACAGCATACCCTGGCTTTGAGAACAACATACCTCGCTAACCCACTAATCGAGATTCGTAGTACACCCCACAGGTCGGCCTGGCTAGTGTCAGACATCCCAAGTCTCCCGGAAGTTCCGGGAGTCTCCCGCATATTAATAGCGACTCACTGATGTCCGCAAATTACTTAAAATCTCCCGGAATCTAGAGTGAGCGGGCAAGATCGCGCACACACGACACAGACTGTGCTCAAAACCGCGCACAGCATGTGTAGCGCGCACACGACAGAGAGGCAGAGCGAGAGACTGTTCATGTGTGTGATAGTGTGCGTGTGTCTCATGAGGCATCCTGATTGGCATGTTTCGGTAAGTCAACCAATCAATTTCCAGTGTGGGCGGGATTATATCTCTTCTCCCGAACCGTATCAATAGGTTTCATTTCAAGTGCATATTATTCAGGCCGGCTAGTTGCCAGGGCTACATGAAAACAACAAACTCCTTAGACCTGTTTAAAGTTGCAATGGAATAAGAATAAAAGCCGTTTACATTAATAGTATAAGCCGCCCATAAAGTAATCTACATATTCTTACCTGATTAGAAGTGCATTGGGCTATAGCCTGTATTATTGCCTTCCTTTTTTTTTTTTTTTTTTTTTTTTTTGCGGGGGGTGGGGGGGGTGTAGGGATACCTCCCTGAAATGACTTTTTGCAGGTTGGGATGCCTGTAGTGTACACGATGCGCCTCTTTATGACACATAATGTAGGCTACACATTTTCCCCACTGAGCTTGGTTTTCCAACATTGCCATAGACAGCAAAATAAATCACGCAGCTTTATATCTTTGAATAAATGGTTAATATTAGCCTAGGCCCTAGGCTATTAAAGGTAAACTATGCAGGATTGGCGATTGCAATGCCGGTTTCGCTTTCGCTTTTCATTTTCTCTCGTTTTATGCTTGCATATTTCTCTGCAGAGCTTCCCCCGAGCTTTATAGCGTGTATATTTTACAAAAGTCCTCAATCGGTCAGTTTGCCTTTTCATGAGCATGATCGAGACTTCAAATGAGACTTCCTGGTCCATGGGTGCGTGCCCGAGGATTCCTGAAGTTGCAAACGTGGTTGTACGGCGAAAAAAACAACGTTGGACCGGTATTGACTCATTTAATCATATAACAGTATGAAACGAATTGATTAACTGAAAAACGTTGCATAGTATACCTTTAACTGTGAGTGAGGAAACTTGCATGTTATAGGCTATTGTTTCATTACACTCAAAGTGAAAAACGTTGTTGAAATTGATGATCACTAGTGCAGTGCCCGTGTGTTTCAAGAAACTTGTTGCCAAATGACATTAGCCAGATTTCCATCCAAGGCGTTTTTGCGAGAAAATATTTTAGCGCTTTTATTTTAACGATAGCTGATGGAAACGCTAATTATCGATAGAATTTTGCAAATGTCAACAGAATATTTTTCCGTTTAACTTTAGCACAATAACACCATATCGATTCTTCAAATGTCGCAAAAATTAGATCGGAAACACTTTTTGTCGGGGAAAAAAGGCTTTATCGCACATTAATGTATCCCATGATGCATTATCATCACAAATATCGCGAGGACAGATGAGGAGACCCGCCGGTATTGGAAAATGATATCACAGCTATTTTTGAGCTGTTAGGTAGCAAATTTAAAAAACTGTCAGACTAATCTCTCCATTTTTGTTTGTGGAAGGGGGTGTCACGTGGAAAGCAAAAGGTAGATAATTTGCGACACTCAAAATGACATGGAAACGGCTCAAAGGCAGATTTTTTTTTGCGATACACCAAAACTTATGCGACAGTTCGTTTAAGGGGTGTGTGACGTCATCACGCACAGCATTTTATCGATAAAAAGCCAGTTGGATGGAAATAGGCTGGCAGACCATGTTAGATTGTGATGATGTAGAAGCCCGTGCAGTTAGTAGAGCTTTTTACTGTCTTTGCAAAGTAAAGAAAAGTGAAGGGAAAGGTAAAGATTAGTTACATAAACCGTCTCTGGGAAAGGTGTTTGAGTTGCAGCTAATGGCAATATTAGACACATATAGGCTACCCTGTCCGTTGTTGCTGTTGTTGGGAAATGATAGCCTAAAGCTAACCGTGGCCTAAAAGCTGACCATGGCAATGCCAGTGCTATGAACTCGGAAATGATGTTTGAATGTTATAAGCCATAGTCGATGTCCAGATAGAGTCAAGAACAGCTGTTTTAAATGCCAATTTTAACAGAATGCTACTGACCTGTGTGTCGGCATTGCAAGATCAACAACCTGGGGGGTATTCCATCAAGCCCGCTAACCGTAAATCGCGGCTAACTTTGATAAGCCTCGCTAATTTTAGAGAGAGTTCGGTTCCATTACTCCCGCTAACAGGAATCTCAACTGAGTTGCTGGGGTAGCATATGCTTCTGAACTAACCTGGTCGGTGGCAGGCTAACTGCCGAGCTAAATTAATCTGTGTTGCAAAAAAACCCCCACCAGTCGGAAAACGAGTCCCAAACCGTTGGTTCCGTCAACCTGTGCTTTCGTCACCTGTAGCCTACAACTTTAAAAATAGAAGGAGGAACTTTTTTCCGACAGTGTTGCAGGCATTGATTAATACGGAGCCCCTAAAGGGACCTGATGAAACTTTTATCTTTCACGTGCGCACGTGAAAAGTTTTAGGTGCGCACCTGAAAGTTGTACGTGCCCACCTGAAAGTTTAGACCAGCCGGACAGCAAGATGACAAGTCGAATCAATGGGTTCTGATGGGACGTGTAGCATAGCTCAGAGATTATAGTGAGATTTACCTTCATAATGCCCTTCCACCACTGTTTGCATATTGAGTGTTTTGGGAGTGTGTCAACTACGATTGCACTGTCATCTTGTCAGTCTACAGTTCAGCAAGGGTTGTTATAGCAGGCATCCCAACCTGCAAAAAGTCATTTCAGGGAGGTATCCCTACACCCCCCCCACCCCCCGCAAAAAAAAAAAAAGGAAGGCAATAATACAGGCTATAGCCCAATGCACTTCTAATCAGGTAAGAATATGTAGATTACTTTATGGGCGGCTTATACTATTAATGTAAACGGCTTTTATTCTTATTCCATTGCAACTTTAAACAGGTCTAAGGAGTTTGTTGTTTTCATGTAGCCCTGGCAACTAGCCGGCCTGAATAATATGCACTTGAAATGAAACCTATTGATACGGTTCGGGAGAAGAGATATAATCCCGCCCACACTGGAAATTGATTGGTTGACTTACCGAAACATGCCAATCAGGATGCCTCATGAGACACACGCACACTATCACACACATGAACAGTCTCTCGCTCTGCCTCTCTGTCGTGTGCGCGCTACACATGCTGTGCGCGGTTTTGAGCACAGTCTGTGTCGTGTGTGCGCGATCTTGCCCGCTCACTCTAGATTCCGGGAGATTTTAAGTAATTTGCGGACATCAGTGAGTCGCTATTAATATGCGGGAGACTCCCGGAACTTCCGGGAGACTTGGGATGTCTGTTATAGCAACCATAAACTCTGAGTGGGATGGCGAGTTCAGTCACAGTGCTAGAATAAACGTTAGCTAGGATAGCTAATAATAGTGTTCAATGGCAGCTAACATTATTTCATATACTTGTTATGTTTCTTGTTAAGAGCATAACAAATAAAGTGGCCAAATCAGTTTGAAATATTTTAGCTCAGAAATACTGGATGTTAATATAGGCTACAGTAGGCTAACAGTACGATCTAGCTGCCCTATGTTAGTGCTGTTATCACCAGCTTTAATTACTGTAATATGTTTCGTGGTCGGAGGAGGAGTTAAATCACACGCAGACAAGGAGTCACGTTTTACAATTTATTTCAGGTTACACACACAACCAACCTCCCAAATGCACCCACCCAGCATTCATCCGCACCCAACCCACCTAAAACAGCCCTCTCTATGGCGGAGTTACGCTAGGGGAAGGGACTGGTAATTAACCCCGGCCTGGGGCTAACTATGCCCGCACACACACACACAAACACAGGGTGCCTTCCATGTAACGATTTATCGGTCCTTCCTTCCTCCCTCGATCCTCGCCCCGGTCATAGCCCCTCCTACTAATGCATTTTGCGAAGGAAACGACAAAGGGATGAGCGGAGGATGGAGGAACGAAGCTTGATGAACTGCGCAAATGAGACGTCCTCGACTGCATACACACCATTTAGCACGTGCGACGTCAGTGTAATAGGGCGGATCCAAAAGACGCGTCGACATCTGTGTGCATGCAGCTCTTCTGCTGATAAAAAGGACATTCACAACATTGTGTTTTGAACTCAACACATAATTTAAAATCACTAGGTCCGACATGATGCTTTTTTGTGCAGATACACAAAGTGTTTCAATGGCAAATGTTGATAAGGACGTTCAAATAATGAACTTATTGTTCGTTAGGCTACATTTATGTTAATTCATGAGCCCTTAAAGGAACACGCCACCCCCAGGTGAAATTGGGTCACTCCCCGCAGTCCCTAGAGTTGGATGAGTGAGCCAAAGCGTTTTGTAGCCGACCCAGCCACTGTCCTAATCTAGAAACGCCCCGTTAGCCTTATCTTAGCATAGTCGCTGTATTCCAAAGTGTCCGGTTAGCATGTCGTTGCAAAAGTGAATCAAATAACTCAAGATTTTTTTCTAAGTATTTCTCGTAACCTGTACATTCACATCGAGTGCAAATACCAATGCAAATTCACACAAAGGTATTTACTAGACCAATTTAGATGTGGAACTATTTTCGGGCATAGCACCGTCAAAGCACAGCTGCCAGGCGCAAAGACACCACCAGCATCTGAAAACCCTCAACTTCCGTCAATACGTTAGCAATGTATAACCAAAGCCATCGATATCTATCGATGGCTTTGTGTATAACCTAAGGAAGTGTAGCGCCGAGGAGAGGTTAGGAGACAGGGGATGTCGTTTCAAACTCCGGTAATTTATTCTTGCTAATAAATTGTACAGACTAGCACATTGAGGGCAGCATGAGGTGTCCACTCAAAAACAACAAACTCACTGCTAAATCACGCCAATCGCTCGTCAATCACTCTACACAACTCACTCGCACGTAATTCACTTCAACTCTGATAAAACTTTGTAAACGTCTAGAACCCCTTATTCTAATCCCTCCCCTATCAATAACTAACCTATCTGATCCCCTAAATAGAGCTCCACAGTCCCGCCCCTCCTCCGAGAGAGGTGCTTGTCCGGAAGAAAATTTCTCATTCATTTCTCCCATTGACTTCTGGAAAAATCCGGATATAAAGAGTTTTAGACCATGCCTTAGGCTAACCAGCTACGATGTGACTCATAAGCATATAACTTGTAATTTCGAGTGAAAAAATGAACAGAAAATGTAAAAAAAGCGAAAGGTACAAGACTGTGTACACAGGGGCGCCGCCAGGGGGGGAAAGGCAAGGGGGCAGGCATATTCCCGGAAGTAGAAACACGAAATGAGCTGGTGATCAACACTCTGCTAACTCCCTTGGACGGCCATAGATTTCAGATTTTTTTGCGATCCCATAACTTCATGTAGCATGTGCCCTTTGTCTCCCTTATAGCTTCTGTGTATTCTATATAGGGTATCGAAGGCAAAATTAATTCACTTCTTCCCCGTATATTACGTTGGTTTCCCGTAAAGAAGTATTTTAGCATGTCTGTTGTAGGGAAGCTAACGTTCGCCCGTAATGTTTGGATAAGAAGCTGAGTGAGCCTGCACGAAAACCATGACGGAGAGTCATTCGCAAGATCAGTGAAAATGTGTGTAGCCTACGGTAGCCTACTGTTTGATATGGTAAAGCATTACCTAGAGGCAAGTACACATAATAATAATATTAAAAAACGAACGTTAACAATTTCAGAGGTTTTCGATCTATCAGACGAGTTACAGCAGGCTAATGAGTTTGAGTCTGCGCAGTACGATGAACAGGAAACTAATTTTTGTTTCAGCCCCCTCTCATTGAGAGGGGGCCCCCCCCCCCTATCTATCTCTTTCTCTATGCTTATGTACTTATTATGTATTTATTACACGTTTCTGATGATTTCATAGGCCTAATGGACACTTAAACTATCAGAATAAGGAAAAGTCTGAATATTTCTTGGACCAAACCAATCAATAATCTTGCTTGAGACACACACTATTTCAAACTAATATTATTAGGCCTATATAAAATAGGGTAGGCTTTAATTTTTCAAATTGTTTTAAAACGTTTTAATATGCAGCCTAGGCTACTACATATTGTGTTTTCTAGGCTATATTGTGCTAGTGTGTTTAACAAACCAATAAAGTTATGTGAACTGTCTTCATATTAGGCTACATGTTAAACTGTAGGCTACCTGTAGGCGCAGACTAGGCTACTGATCAGGGTCCTCCTGTAACTCGACAATCAAATGTAAATTTAATTTACGCATGGCTTGCGAACTCGTAATGATCCGGGTGTTAATGAAAATTGTTGCAAGTCACACACATAACTCAAACGGTTACGTGCGTTACGTGTGGTCTGAAGCAGTCGCAACTTTTTTTGGCTACGTTACTATAGCGAATGATTTGAGTTGCATATCTTTTGCGTAGGCTTTGCGTAAGGTCTATATGCGCAGTGTGCTTTGCGTAACAGGGCCCACTTTTCTAAAAGACAGCATTATCATGTCAATCAACTACGTCTCTGGACAAAACGAACCAGCCCAGTTTATGAGCATTTAATTCAACTGTCACATTAGCCTTTGATATAGGCCTACTGATAAAGTCTGCCTATTTGCTTCACCTTTTGCCGATCTAGATGGTTCAAACTGCACGCATTCTTCATCAAAATAACTCGTTATGTCTACATGTTTGTCTAATTTCGCTAAACTTTCATCATTAGAAGAAAACAAACAAAGCAATGCTATGTTGCTACTCTAATCTCAGCGTCTTTTTCTAATAGAAGTTGAAAGTTTTAACTAGCCCACCTGTGAAATCCCTCGGCATCTCTTCTCGCCAGAATCACTATATTCCACCTGACATCTCAGACGCATCTATCTGCGCTCACAACAGAGGCTATAGGCTACTTGGCGTGCGCATTCTGTTCGCGTTGCGTCTTTGTCAACAATTCGCTTCCACTAATGTTTATTACGCATAGGGGCTACATTCACGCATCCCTTGCTGATCAGACACGTTTTAAATGCGGCTCTATAGAAACACCTCAAGATGCGTTAGCGTCTGCGCATGATTTCTAAACTCAGTTGTAAATTCAATTCACCTTGACCCCCCCCCCCCCCCCCTAAATATTTTCTCATCGGATCTGCACGAACCATGTAAGTCACCTATTTTTGATTCAAAACGGCGAATTTCGCCGAAAGGTGAGGAGTTTGCATGCCTGAAGGAAATTATACATGGTTTTACAAGTGAACTACTATTTTCACTGTAGGAACATAATCTAAAGCGATTTCAAACACCCCTATTGTGGACTGTACCATTTTCAACCACCGTGGCGCTAGAACGGAGATAGAAAACGACTTCAGCAGTGTCAACATTGAGTGACAAAACGCTAGGTAAATTCCTCCAGTAGTAGGCTAAATTCGTTTTGCTGCTGCTGGTATTTTGCTAGCAGACGTCTAGCTCGTTGAAAATCATGTCATCAAGTCATTACGACCGGCATTTATTAACGTTTTTACCCCCCACCCCCATGCAAACGCAAGCAGAAGCAGAGAGCTAAGAGGGAGAAAAAAAGTCACTCGGTTTTTCCTAAAGAAAGGTAATTCACTGACACTGGATGCTAGCTTGCTAGCTGATAAAAGAGATGATTTCGTTTAGGCTAAACCTATATCAAAACAACCATTTTCAGTAGCCTAGGCTAAGAAGTGCAGTGTTATTTTATTTAAACACTCCACGTCCATTGCCATGGGAGAACAGATGAATGTAATGTAGACGGTCTGTACGTGTAATTTACAGTAGTCTGTAACTGGATGAACTTGAGCAATAAACTAGGCTATTGTACTAGGCTATGCAAGATAAAATATTAGCCTACACGACTGCTGGTGCTAAGAACTGGTTTCTTAACTAATGAGGTGCCCTCAAGATACACACTAGATTCATCCTCAGGAATAGGACCCCAGCCCTCATATCAACCCAAATCCCAATTGAAGGAGGATGTGAGCAAGACAATACAATAATTAACTAGCCTAGTTATTCATCAAGGCAAACATTTGATCACATACAGTAAGTCAATAAAGACAACAATTGGAATACATGATTGACACCCTGATGAGGTTTGCTGGAGAGCTCTGAAGTATCCCCAATGTGCATACAGAATGTTATAAATCCATATAAAGTGATGCATGCAAGTTCTCTCAACACATGAACATTTGGCTTGAAAGAACTGCATAGTGGCCTAACAATATTTGCTCATAAAAGAAAATCAATATATTCCATAATATGTACCATGGCATTTTCATTTTAAGACAACAGTCTATTCAGTGTGATTCAGACAGTTGTGCATTTTTTTATTAATAAAAATAATAATTATATATATAATGGGGAGAACATGTATTTTGATAGGCTACCATGCTAAAGTTGCCTAAAAAGAGGAATATAAAATCATCATATGACAATTGATCTTAATGCCTTAATAAAAAAAAATGAGTAAAAATCAGACCGCTAAGGACACCAATTTTCTTTGTGATTGAAGAATGTAAATAAATAAATGTTCGGGGGAAGGAAGTATTTGACCCCTATGTTAAATTCCCATAGGAGCCAGCTTTAAAAATAAACTCCTTTTTTTAATTAAGGCATTAAGATCAATTGTCAAATGATGATTTTATATTCCTCTTTTTAGGCAACTTTAGCATGGTATCAAATACATGTTCTCCCCATTTTTATATATATATATATATATATATATATATATATATATATATATATTTTTAGGGGGAGGGGGGGCCCTAAATCGAAATCTTTCATGGGGCCCAGAATTTCTGGCGGCGCCCCTGTGTGTACATATCTTAAATTCCTAGTTAGAGAACTCAAATCCCAGGATGCTTTGCAAACGTACACACATTTCCAACATTTGCAGCCTAACCATAGTTTAACATGGTTCCATATTAATCTGAGAAAAGAAGATGATTACTTCCTACCGTTTCCATTTCAGTAAATTCAACCTTCAAGATGAGAAAACTGTTCTTTTTCGGAAGACCACACATCGGTCCTGACAGCCCTGCAGCCATTTTAAGTTTTGAAGTTCCAGCGAGACGCTAGCCGGACGATAGGCGCGGGAAAAGTTGAGTCAAAGTTGAGTACAGTTTGTTTGGGATTGCCATGGCAACGGCGATCTCTACCAATCAAAGGCTCTGCTTTCACCAGTTTTACACGGTAGGGTGTTGGGTAGTGTAGTACTCTCTCGTTAAATCGTGAATAAAACATTGTTTTCTCAAAAACAAGGTTGATGCCCCGTTAACTTTTGACATCTATATGAGCCGGTATAATCGCTTAGTCACATCGTAGCTGGTTTTACGTCTACCATGGACGGTTACGATTTTATGGCTTATTCTCCAGTTGTCAATGGAGAAATTGTATTGGATTTTTACTTCCGGACAAGGCTGTGGGCGGGACTGTGGAGCTCTATGTTCCCCCCAATCATCAGAACTGATTGACACATTCTATGACACAGGAGGGAGAGGGAGACACAGGGTGCCTTCCATGTAACGATTTATATGGCTTCCTTCCTCCCTCGATCCTCGCCCCGGTCATAGCCCCTCCTACTAATGAATTTTGCGAAGGAAACGACGAAGGAATGAGCGGAGGATGGAGGAACGAAGCTTGATGAACTGCGCAAATGAGACGTCCTCGACTGCATACACACCATTTAGCACGTGCGACGTCAGTGTAATAGGGCGGATCCAAGAGACGCGCCGACATCTGTGTGCATGCAACTTGTCAGCTCTTCTGCTGATAAAAAAGGACATTTACAACATTGTGTTTTGAACTCAACACATAACGCATAATTTAAAATCACTAGGTCCGACATGATGCTTTTTTGTGCAGATACACAAAATGTTTCAATGGCAAATGTTGATAAGGACGTTCAAATAATGAACTTATTGTTCGTTAGGCTACATTTATGTTTCTTCATGAGCCCCTAACATAATCCCACTATAGCTTTTAGCATCAACTTCACACGCCATAAATAACAGACAACATTTCTATATTTCTATATTTTTAAACGTTATACAGGATACGTCATCCATGCGTAGCCACAGAACGCCCATCTCCGAAATAACACTTCCGCGTGGGATGGTCTTATGTTTCCTCTCGTATCGGGATTGCCACCTCCCTCCTCTGTCCTCGGTCTTGCCTCCTCTGGTTGCAATTACATGAATGAGATGTCCTCGTACCCTCGACTGTGAGCGATTTCCGGTGAACGAGGATCGAGGGAGGAAGGAAGCCAGATAAATCGTTACATGGAAGGCACCCACAGACACACACACACACGCGCGCGCACAGACCGGGAAAACAGGAGACACGGGAAACAAACAGAGCAGTCCAACAGGGGGGCGATAGCCTCGGCGCTACAGAAGGATAGAAATTAGGCTACTTACAGGCACGGATGATGAACACTGTTCTGCCTCTGTACTGAAAATGTATGGGACGGCTGTATCCTTCAGATGTAACAGCATCTTTCTCGTAGCATAGGCTACTGCATTTTCTATTCGTAGTCCTCCGGTTAGAAAATTATGCTCATTGCAAACACAATATCGATTGATTTTATCCACTGGTGTTTTTGCAGGAATGCCGAGGGCAGCAAAGCCAAAGATTTCTTTGTTCCAATGGTTTTGGAATTCTGTGAAACATTATGTTCGTGTAGTCCTCTGCTTGTTATCGCAGCCCTTCAAAGCAGTTATCGCAGCGCAGCAAATAATCATTTTCCTCAATAGATGGATAACTAATTTTAATGTAACTAACAACCTTACTGCAACTTCTTCTCTTACTGCAACTACATGGTTATAGTTATGGTGTATTGAAACTGCGGTGCTGTTAGAAAAAGCCCACCTGTCACTGCCTAGTAGCAGAAAACTTTGTAGTCACTCTAGTGTATTGACGGAAGTTGAGGGTTTTCAGATGCTGGTGGTGTCTTTGCGCCTGGCAGCTGTGCTTTGACGGTGCTATGCCCGAAAATAGTTCCACATCTAAATTGGTCTAGTAAATACCTTTGTGTGAATTTGCATTGGTATTTGCACTCGATGTGAATGTACAGGTTACGAGAAATACTTAGAAAAAAATCTTGAGTTATTTGATTCACTTTTGCAACGACATGCTAACCGGACACTTTGGAATACAGCGACTATGCTAAGATAAGGCTAACGGGGCGTTTCTAGATTAGGACAGTGGCTGGGTCGGCTACAAAACGCTTTGGCTCACTCATCCAACTCTAGGGACTGCGGGGAGTGACCCAATTTCACCTGGGGGTGGCGTGTTCCTTTAACATAATCCCACTAGCTTTTAGCATCAACTTCACACGCCATAAATAACAGACAACATTTCTATATTTCTATATTTTTAAACGTTATACAGGATACGTCATCCATGCGTAGCCACAGAACGCCCATCTCCGAAATAACACTTCCGCGTGGGATGGTCTTATGTTTCCTCTCGTATCGGGATTCCCACTTCCCTCCTCTGTCCTCGGTCTTGCGTTAGCTCGTAAAGCCCAAGTAGCCCACAGTTAGCTCGCAGAGTCCAGAGGTAATCCACCGTTAGCTCGTAGAGTCCACAAGTAGCCGAACGCTCCGGCTGGCCGCACGACTCAAACCAGCCCAATTGTCTGGCACACCCCAACTCGCAACTCTTTATCCCTGATCACACACAGTCAACAAGCTGCAGGTGTACCACTCCTCAATCAATCAATCAGTCAATTTGGTTGGTGCGGGGGCACAGCCGTTGTGGCCAGTAAACACCGTTCACTACATTACTATGTAAATTTGCGATCATAACCTTAGGCTACAACACCACTGGCAAGTTTATACAACTACCAGACGCTGAACAAATATATTTAACTACAAAAGTTGTCAAACTGAAGGTGTTCACTTCTCCATAATGTAATTTGCCATAGGCTATCTCCTCTTTTTACCGTCCAGCATGGCACCGTCCAGCGCTGTCACGTAATTGGTCTAATTTCAGGTGTGCACTTGAAACTTTCAGGTACGCACGTAAAACTTTTCTTGTGCGCACGTGAAAGATAAAAGTTTCATCAGGTCCCTTTAGGGCAGCGTTTCTCAAACTGTGGGGGCGCGCCCCACTAGTGGAGCGCAGAGACATGCCAGGTGGGGCGCGAGCTGACATGAAAAAACGGATATTTCTTTTTAATCTGCCTGTGCCCTCCTTTATTGATAATTACGAGAATGCACCTCCATCTCACAAAACAAACACAAACAAGGTAATCTAGACTCTTGTATGCCTATCATTGACCAAATGAAAATGTTAGTCTGTCCTGGAACCATAGTCCTAAAAAAATGATTGACGTCGTAATTTTAATTGCAGCGGAAACAAAAAAAAAACGTTCATTTTCGAGACGAGCGCAGTGAAATTGAAGGATATCTTGGCTATCTGTCCGACGACATAATTGTTGTTCTGCGATCTCGAAGAACAACTGCTTGACAAACGCAAACACTCATGTTTTGCCTTGCAAGTGGACAAGGCGACTGACAGTTACAAAGGTGGTTTAGTTATTGCTTATGTCCACTTTGTTAACTTGACAGCGGCCGAAGATATTCTATTCTGCGAGTAGGCCTATGCCAAAAGTAGGGCCACTGCAGATTAACTATTCAACATTGATCTCAACAATTAGTCTACCTGGCAGAACAGGACATCAAATGGGAAAACTGTGAGGGACTTTGCTCGGTTGGCGCACAGATAATAGCAAGTGAAAGAAATGCTATCGTCGTGATATAAAGACGGTAGTGCCCGATGCGCAACAGACGGACTGTTTCATTCAGGGAAGCGCTCGCGTCAAGGCTTGACCTGAATAAGATAGTGAGAGTGTTGAACTTCATTTATAACACAATGGTAGCATATAGTTGGCCCTCTTGCTGTATTTTTGGAAATCAGCTTTTTTTTAAGCAAGGATTGACACCTTGTCAATGACAAAAAACTGACGTTATTGGTCATTGATTTAGATTTTTATTTTTTCTCTATTTT
The DNA here is from genome assembly GCF_963854185.1 of Sardina pilchardus. Classification (NCBI taxonomy): domain Eukaryota; kingdom Metazoa; phylum Chordata; class Actinopteri; order Clupeiformes; family Clupeidae; genus Sardina; species Sardina pilchardus. The sequence goes on from NC_084995.1 coordinate 11,991,049, forward strand.
TGAACTGATATTTATCTGTAGTAGCCTAACTGTTATTTGTTACTGATGTATATTTAGCAAGTGACGTTATAAATGTGACAATTTTGAGCTTGACCTATACTTTCTTAGAGCGATGATGGACAGGTGGGGCTCGAGAAAGCCCCCTTGATCAAAGTGGGGAATGAAAGAAAAAGTTTGAGAACCACTGCTTTAGGGGCTCCGTATATTAAGGCTACCTATTCGCTAGTTTCAAAGAATTTCTGAATAATAAAAGTGTGTTAAGCACATAAAAGAAACTTCCTTACATGTGCTTCACTTAAACCAAACCCAAATATTACAAATGTTGCCCAAAATGTTCAGAAATATCCATCCAACATCTACATTCTTGAAAAGTAAGCACACAGTGCATTTCTAATCTTCAGAGCTCTCCTCATAATTCCCTTAACCTACATCCTCGTCATAGTCACCAGCCTCACTATATTCTTCATTCTGCTCTTCACAAAAGTTGTGTGTAGCACACAACATGGCAGTTTATTCCACTGCTCGGTTGAATTCCCCATTGTCCTGCGTTCTATAAGGTGTGCATTAACTTTAGATATACGCACGGCTATGAAGTAGTTCCAATTTGTTGGCCGTATCACACTTGAATATTAATTCGCCTAAAGCCTACCTTACTTTGCCAGACTTTGCAAAGATTTGGAAAAGATTTTTGAAAAACTACAGTCTCAGACCCTCTCACATCTAAAGACAATTCATTGAGGTTTTAGTCACAGTCTAGTCACAGGCCAGTCTCAGATTAGGATTTTGCAAAGACTGTGGGTCACTATTTACAAGACTGCTGCTAGATTCCTTCAAATTATTTCCATCGTGCAATAGGCTACACGTCATCATTCACAGGAAATCACATGATAGCCTACTCATATCAAAGTCATTTTTTCGCGTTTCTGCAGCATTGTTTGATGTGTGACATCACTAACAGATATAGAGCTGTTCTGTCACGTAGAACTACCGACTAATAAATTATAAGAAATGAAATAACAAATAATCATAAAGGCTACAGCTGTCGCCTATTTTGCCCCTTCCTGTTTCATGTTCGCGCAAGGTTACTATTGGTTTTTAATGTTCACGTCACTATTTGCATGAGCCACGACTGAAAAGACTTCCGATAATATCAAACATGTTTGATATTGTCGTAACGGCAAAACTAGAAAAAGACTGCCTCCGACGGACTTAAAACCGCTAAGATTGGCACCTTACACTAAACGATTTAGATGACGGGAGCGCGCTGCGATTTCAGTACAACTCCCAAGATTTCCGCCCGATTTTGGAAATTTAGTCGCCGACTGTTAAAACAGACCAAAATCGTGCAATGTAAGCCAGCCTTTACTCGTTGTGAAGTTTAAATGCACTGTCACGTTGCATACAAGCTGTAAAATACAGACGTTCAGATCATAGTAACATTTAGCATATAACAGAGGTGGCATTTAGTCAGTTAGGTGGCAGTAGGCTAAGAAAAATAGCAATCTTTCAAAGTTAACGTTAATCAGAATCCTGGGATATGCCAGCTTGACAACAGGAGATTAGAACTAACGACTGGCTTTTGGCCATAGCAACCATCCATTTAGACTAGTAACCGCAGTTTGAGAAATTAGTTAAAATTTGTCTGGGAAAAGTAGTTCTACAAACAATACAGTTCTAGTGATTGAAACTCTGATCAGCATTTTTGGGGCCGATCACCGATTACCAATCATCAAAATCATGATCGGCCGATTGCCGATCACTGCCGATCACAGAATGGCAGGGGAATGAGAGTCTTTTAACAATAGTCTAGCAGAGTTTGCATCATTTGTAGAAATTAAACTAACTATGAATTAATGTAAGTGGCATAAAAGACAGTAGGCCTATAGGCTAGTCAAGATGTTGAAGATTTATCATTTATCATTCACCATTTATCGATTTGTATTTAGAAAATGAGATAACTTTGGCCATCTTTTCCAAATTGAGACATAAAATGATTTCATACAAGGAGGGGGTCAGGCAGACCAACACACAGATCACCTAAATGGGATGGGACCAAATTACATTGCCTAGGCTACTTGAAAAGTATAGCTTCTAAATAGACTGACTACATTAAATGAAAAACGTGTTGCACCAAAACCTACTGCCTCAAAGTGCAAAACTATGGCCTTTTCTCTGTTCCAAATCCCCAAAAAAAGAAATAATGTAAGCTACTGTAAGTCTTTCTTATCTTGGAATCCCCCATGACTGAAACATGCCGTTAAATGCCACCAGTTTGAGTCAATAAAGTGCGCTGTTAAGCTAGCAGGGACATTGGACAGGCGTCTGCGCTTGGGAAGCTAATATGCCTATTCTTCAGCTTGTCAATGTAGGCTACACTGTTTGGTAACGCGGGGAGATACACATTAGGCTAGTATTTTATGCCTGCGGGGTAATATCGTGGATCAAGGCAGGTTAGGGCCGACTTACATTGCGCGATATTGCCATGTTTTCACAGTCGATGAATAAATATCCAAAGTCGGGACAGAAATCATGGCGCGGCGCGCTCCCGTGTACTCGTTTAATGTAAGGTGTTAATTAGCGGTTGTAAGCCAGTCGGAGTATTTTTCTAATTCTGCCGTTACAACAATATCAAACATGTCTGATATTATCGCATGTCTGCATAGTCTGTGACTAGTTTGTGACTTAAAACTCTATGATTTGTCTTTAGATGTGAGAGTCTGACTGTCTTTCAAAAATCTTTTAGGCTACAGATATTTGCAAAATCGTAACTGGGCTTTATCCTCCACAACGAAATAGAGGTTGTTCGAGGAGGCAAATTAATTCTGAACGTAATGCCTTTCCATCTTATCATCCCTATCGTAGGCCTACAGTCGGCTGATTGAAGGATGGGGAAGTTGGCTGGTTTAGTTTCTCATACCCGACATATTCAGTTGTCCGTCAGTGGTGTTAAAATGTCTTTGGTGGCTTCCACCTCGAGGGATTTCAGCACGACATACATTGCAAATGGTTAATTTTACACTGAACCTTTAGCCTACTCATGTTTGCCACTGCAAGCTCCTCTCTACTCTAGGCTGTTGTGTGCCTGTGCGCCGCGCCTGCAGGTGAAAAAATGTCACGCAAGTAATTTAGGTCACATGATCGGCTTTTTTGATCGGCGCTTTTGAGCTTCACCGATCAAGCCATTTTAGCCAATATCGGCCGATCATGATCGGCGGCCGATCGATCGGAGCATCACTATTTAAATTAGCACCGAACACTAACACAACGCAAGTGGCAACAGAGGAATAGGCGGGATGGACTTCACGCCGTGCGGTTATTCAAAGTTAATGCACTTTTCTAGACGGAACGTCCCTCTTTGAATAACCGCACGACGTGTCGTCCATTATCCCGTGCATAACTTGACTGACCAGAGAAATGTGACATTCATGTTTAAGGAGGCATCTCCAGCGACCCTTGAGCTGTCCAAAGGCCCTCTCAACGGTCATTCTTGCCTGTGTCGTGGAAAAAAACACTGACTTTAACTTAACTAAATCTAACTTAGCACTCTGAACAAAAACCAGCGGAGAATGATCTGAGATGAGAAGTAGCCGCTTGTGGCCTTTATTCGCAGAGTCCTCCAAGACACAACTCTGAACAAGCAGAGCCTAAGTGTTGCCAAGCAGGAGTCACGAATTATGGATGCCCTCTGCAGCGGGATGTCCACGACCAGGGCCTTGGGGAGAAGGTGCGCACGTTCTGAGGAGGCCCCCCTTGGGAGAGGGGTTTTAAGTGTCCCCACAACACCTCCTTTGTTTACTTCTAGCCAATCCTACCCAAATGTCTTCCAATTATGTAAATAGGAGATTCTTATCTTCCAATCAATATAAAAATGATATCATACGTGGATGAGGCCACTTGGCCTGCCCCTTAAATGATTTAATTACTCTACAGTAGGTCTGGGTCTACAGTAGGCCTGGTTCATGACCGGGGCATGACCGCACAACTGTGTGTGTGTGTGTATATGTGTGTGCGTGTATGTGTGTGCGCGCGCGCATGTTTGTGACATCATCCTTTTGCTCCTGCCCAGCAACACATGAGGCCTGCATGAAAATGTACCACACCTGGCTCAGGCGGTGGTTGAAGTTGATCTGGTCAGCAGTCACTCCTCTGCTTTCTCTAAAGGCTTCATAAGCCAGGGGAGTAAAGGGTAGGCAGCATCTCCTAAAATCACAGGAGGCACATTTGTTCCCTCACACCATTGTGGCAACAGTGCATTACTCTGCCCACGATCAAAAAGTGAAGAGAGGGCAAAATCGCTAGCATCACGTTCACGTCCTGGCTGTCCAATGTTAACATCCCAGTACTTCATCTTGTGGTCTACTACAGCCTGTAGGATAACAGAATACTGGCTTTTCCTGTTGTAGTAGTCTGCAGGCATGTCTGAGGGAGACTTGATTGGTATATGGGTGTCATCAATGGCCCCTGCAACTTGGGGGAATCTCCACTTGTCTGTGAAGCCTTGAATAATTGCTCTGAATTCGGCAGTATTGGGTGTTTTCAGGTACAGTGGCCTGAGGATGATGTTGATTGCGCTAATGACTTCTTGGATAATGAGGCAGCATCTCGATATGCCTACACCAAAGAGATGGGAGATAGACCTACAATATATTCATGGTTAAGCCTACCTTACATTGACAGACTTTGCAAAGATTTGGAAAAGATTTTTGAAAGACTACTGTCTCAGACCCTCTCACATCTAAAGACAATTCATTGAGTTTCTAGTCACAGTCTAGTCACAGGCCAGTCTCAGATTAGGATTTTGCAAAGACTGTGGGTCACTATTTACAAGACTGCTGCTAGATTCCTTCAAATTATTTCCATCGTGCAATAGGCTACACGTCATCATTAACAGGAACTCACATGATAGCCTACTCATATCAAAGTAATTTTTTCGCGTTTCTGCAGCATTGTTTGATGTGTGACATCACTAACAGATATAGAGTTGTTCTGTCACGTAGAACAGCCGTCTAATAAATTATAAGAAATGAAATAACAAATAATCATATAGGCTACAGCTGTCGCCTATTTTGCCCCTTCCTGTTTCATGTTCGACCGTGGTTACTATTGGTTTTTAATGTTCACATCACTATTTGCATGAGCCACGACTGAAAAGACTTCCGATAATATCAAACATGTTTGATATTGTCGTAACGGCAAAACTAGAAAAAGACTGCCTCCGACGGACTTAAAACCGCTAAGATTGGCACCTTACACTAAACGATTTAGATGACGGGAGCGCGCTGCGATTCTAGTACAACTCCCAAGATTGCCGCCCGATTTTGGAAATGTAGTCGCCGACTGTTAAAACAGGTCAAAATCGTGCAATGTAAGCCAGCCTTTAGTTGTTATAGCCAAAGATAATTAAGGGCGGAGCAAGATACTTCATGAGAAGCCACTTCCTGGAACCCGAATCGCAAGAGGGGGGGTCAAAATCCCCCTTTATGCAGAGCAGAGGCAGCAACTGTTCCATTGAAGTCTATGGACATAGATCAGAATTTCAACTATAAGCTAAAATCTCCATTCTCTAGAGTTAGGAATGTGAATTTTGGGCACGGTTTCATGACCAACCCCTTCTGACCACTTCAGGTACCTTTTTAGCATTTTTGAGCATTCCCGTCTGGAGAAAATCGACTTTATATCAGGTGTGCCCCTCTTGTTTATTCTGCTTATTGGCCGGTTGCTACGTACGCTCTACCTTGACAACACATTAGCCAGCCAGCTGAACCAAATCCTGATTTGTGCTAAGGACGATCAGATGGCGCTGGGGTAACTTAATGAGAGCAGCGACATATTTCCATTATTCCATTGATGTTTTTATTCAATTCCTTGAAATGTATGCTTTGTGTGTGTTACTTCCATATTAGAACTAATAAATGTAGAGGGCTTGAAAGAGCAGCAAGATTATTTTGGAACAACCGGGCAAAACCTTTTGCCAAAAAATATTCAAAATGTTTTCAATATTTTTAAAAAAACATTTTCAAAAAACAATTTTAAAAATAAAATAATTAAAAAATAATCAACTCTACATTGAATTTTGAATATTAAATTACAAAAGTAATTGACAATTAAATGATGAAACTGAATATTGAAAATTTAAATACAAAATGGAATGCAATTCAATCCATGTTTATTTAAATTTTTAACCAAAATAAATCAAATTGCATGATTGCATTGTCACTTCACATATTAAAATATATTTTGAAAGAAAGTATTGCAAATTGCAATATTAAATTGCATAATGAATTGGCAATTGAGCCGGCATAATGAATTGGCATAATGAATTGGCAATTGAGCCGGCAATTGAGCCGAGATCCAGCCGGTTTTTGATGCTGAAGAAAGTAGTCCGGCAAGTTTCTGGGGTCACGAAAGTAAAGTGTTTTTCTTCTCAAAACCATATGCGTTCAAAAGAGTGATATATTTGCACCACAAAAACGTTGTCCAGGAAAAATTCAAACCTCGTTATCACTTACTTATTTTTCGCGATTCCTATCACTGCGCGCTACTGACAGCTGGACAATGTTTTTGTGGTGCAAATATATCACTCTGTTGAACGCATATGGTTTTGAGAAGAAAAACACTTTACTTTCGTGACCCCAGAAACTTGCCGGACTACTTTCTTCAGCATCAAAAACGATCAAAAACCGGCTGGATCTCGGCTCACAGGACGCTGTCGGGGGGTAAGTCAGTGCTGATGCACAACGTTGCTGACAGGGAACCCATATAACTTAGTGTCTTAAAACCCGAACTATCCCTTTAATGTAATGTCTTTTAGAATTGCATATTGTAGAATAGATTCTCATTTGAATTTTGGAACATATGCTTCCATATGGGACAGTCAGTTATAGAATTGAAAAATGTGCAGTATTTTTTAATCATTTAATGATAGTGTTCAGACGTGTGTGTGGGGGTGCGCGTGTGTGCCAGGGATGGAAATTAGCCACCCGCCAAATGCGTGTAGTTTTGCGCGCTGGCGGGTGAAATATGTCAACACACCCGCCACTGTGGCGGGTGAGCAACTACTTCTACTTCAAGTTGTTTATTTCATCAGAATATTAGCAGTCGCCGCAGAGATAAGAACACACTCCTTGTATCAATAATCCTCAACATCGATGGACATGACGATCACTACAAACATCAACGGAGCGCCTTAGAATGTTGGCTCTCATCATTGCATCAGAGCCTAGCCTACTCTTCCAGTTAACGTGGCAGCTAGATAGCCTACAACCATTGACTGTATATATTTACAAAGAGGCTACCGGTTAATAAGTTTAGGTAGGAAATACATTGGATATATTATATAACAGATATACCAAACTCCGAGTCATGGTACCTAAGTTAAGCACCCAGCCAATTAAAAATGACCAAGGAAAAAGTGAACGGGACAACTCACAATGCCATTGGCTACCACGGTAACCTACCTAAATCATAGAAGTCAACATCGCAAGACACTTATCTTTTCTATGACGCCAGAAATATTTTCTTTACATTCTTAGTTTTTTTGAACATTCACGTTATTTAATGAAAACATGTATCCTTGAACTATGCGTGATTTTCCTAAAACCGAATGAAACCTAATTATGTTCACAAGTGACAGGCACTCAATTAGACCTACACACCACCCCTGTAATATCATTAAAGACAAGTGTAATCAAAAGGAAGTATTAAAATTACTGAATATTTTGAGTAATTATGCATATGCTATAAATTGTTAACAAAATATATAAAGTGTGTGAATTCAAATATGAAATAGAAACAAGACAAGCCATTTTCTGAGCAGGGTTGAGCAGCGACTAGGATTGACACTGCTCTGAATGATCTGTATCCAGCTTAAGGCAATAAGGTTTTGCCTATATTTTTGTAATGTAATAGACACAGTCACACAACTATTTCAGCTTGTGTAGGCCTATCAGTGCTTTCTTATTGAACACAATACCGCGATAATACCGAAAACCGTGATAATTTTGGTCACTACTGTGGGGTTACATTTTCATACCGTTACATTGGTATCAATGGAAAGCTCTGATTCTCTTTCATTCGATATGCGTGTCATGTCTGTGCGATGCCGGGTTCGCGAGTAATTCAAGCGAGAGTTCTGGAAGGGCGGGTGAATGCAGAGCGATATAGACTGTAAATATGATACACTTTGATTTAACTTAATGATTTTATTTTATTTTCATACTTGGTCGTACAGACAAGTGTCTAGTCTCGTTGGAAAGCCCCGGTTCTGCTCTTTCGTGCAATATAGGTCATCTCGCTGTGACTAATACTCGAAGAATGGGTGTGTTGTTTTTATTTTTTTTATTTTTTGCCCTGCAAGTGGGGGGGACAGGTCGAGCCCCCCCCCCCCCCCCCATCTGCGCCCCTGCTTTCAAGGCCAGCCTCAGAAAGGCGCTGCACAGCCGTGCTCCTCAGAGAGTAGTTTGTGTACTTGGGCAACCTGGAGGTAAGAAATAAAAACATTTTAATAAAAATAATCATAGTTTAGAGGACAGGTGAACAAGCTGTGTTTTAATTTAGCCTAAATTCTTTTTTTTTTTCCTACCTCATCTTCCTTGTCGGCAATGATGTTGAAGTGCACCGTTCTATTAATGCCAGCACGCAAAGCCATATAGCTGGCAATGCTATAATCGCGGCCATGCGCAGTTTGCACCGACGTATAAAACTGCTTCAGGACATTATTCAGTTCCTCGGAATAATATGTTTCAATTGCTGGGTTTTTCCCCTTCTCTTTTAAAAAATCCTGGAATGTTTTACATGCCCAATTAGTTGGTTTTTTTGTGTTCTCTTCGTGTACCTGGTCTTCTATTTTTCAATGTCTTCTTCTGTTAAACTTTTGTGTCTCCCGTTGACTGTGTCCTCAAAAGCCTCTTCGATCCATTGTTCGAAAGTGAGATCACCCAGCACATTAAAATTGATTACAAAATCATCTATTTTGTATACCATGTTCTCCATATTTTCTCCGCTGATTGTCTATAAACCGTTAATTACTTTACTATTGTTGTTATAGTTACCATTCATAAGTGCATTGATATGGAACGGTGATTACATTTTTTATGGAACTACTTCAAAGGTAGCAGGTTATACGAAGTTAATGGCCACCCCATCAGCCAATCAGAGAAGAGAATTCCATTGTTGACGGAGATAAAAGCTCATTACATGCAGCTCCAGTAATGCTGTCTATCTCCTTTCATGCCGGAAATGTGGTATTTAATATGTTGGAAAGACTATAAGACAACTAAGACTCAGAATCAATGAACATAAAAGTTCCATCCATCGAGATGATCCCAAGTCAGCTGTTGCTATTTTGCTGATGGCAAACATTCAATCAAGGAATTCTGTGGCATTGACCTCGTAACTCCTAAAAGACGTGGTGGAAATATAGACGAATGTTTATTGCAATGTGAATGTAGATACATTTTCTATTTAAAAACACTGTATCCAAATGGCTTGAATGAGGAATTGGAGATGTTTTGATTGTTTACTTGGTTGCTGTTTTGTTACCATGACCAATGTGTTGGGTCATGTGATTGACTTTGAATGTATCTTGTAATTGTCTAATATGATCATCTTTGATTGTATGGACCTGCTTTGGACTTGTTAAATGGCTGGCTCTATACATGTGCCATCTCATTTGTAGGATAGTCCAGGGGACTGAAACGTTTATACAGCACTTTTTGCACTTTTGCATAATGTGAAAAAAAACCATACTTTTTTCTGATGTCATCCTACGGTTGCTGAGTGACATTCGAATGAGTTGACAGTCATATTCAAATTTGCAGCGGTCTCTTAATTTTTAATATGCATAATAAGCATTACTCATTAAAATGTATATATAAAGTAATAAAGGACTCAGAAGCATAATTTGTCTTCATTGGGTGGTTGTGTTTCAAGGCCCTCTGAGGAAGGGTGTGATTCTGCTTTCACATTCATGTAGATGGCTAATTAGCTGGTTTGAATTGCATTGAGCTCAATGAGAATGAAACCAGCTAATTAGCTAACAGCTAATAACTGACATAAAGCATGCTTTCAAATTCTTAGTATGTTAAGGGTATAGTGTTGACATAGGGTTATATGAATTCCAAAGGCCAAGGGGACTTTACCAGGGTGCATAGTGTCCTGGATCCATGAAATGGCCTTTAAAAATAAAAATAACAATCCCTATGGGAATTTAACATGGGCGTTCCAATACTTATGACCCCCTGTATTTTAAGGAAAACATTTATTTATTTACAATACACTATTCATTCACAAAGAAAATGAATGTCCTTAAAGGTTGAATAGTTCCTCATTGTTTCATTTAAGGCATTAAGATAGGCTACATTTCCAAAAGATGATTTTATATTTAACTTTAAAGGGATAGTTCGGATTTTAAGACACGAAGTTGTATGGGTTCCCTGTCAGCAACGTAGTGCATCAGCACTGACTTACCCCCGAGAGCGTCCTGTGAGCCGAGATCCAGCCGGTTTTAGATCGTTTTTGATGCTGAAGAAAGTAGTCCGGCAAGTTTCTGGGGTCACGAAAGTAAAGTGTTTTTCTTCTCAAAACCATATGCGTTCAACAGAGTGATATATTTGCACCACAAAAACGTTGTCCAGGAAAAATTCAAACCTCGTTATCACTTACTTATTTTTCGCGATTCCTATCACTGCGCGCTACTGACAGCTGGACAACGTTTTTGTGGTGCAAATATATCACTCTGTTGAACGCATATGGTTTTGAGAAGAAAAACACTTTACTTTCGTGACCCCAGAAACTTGCTGAAGAAAATAGTCCGGCATCAAAAACGATCAAAAACCGGCTGGATCTCGGCTCACAGGACGCTGTCGGGGGTAAGTCAGTGCTGATGCACTACGTTGCTGACAGGGAACCCATACAACTTCGTGTCTTAAAATCCGAACTATCCCTTTAAGCATGTGTTCTAATACTTTTGGAGGGCACTGTAAGTCTGCTCAGACCATCAGGCTTGTGCAAAATTCTTTCCTCCCAAATCTGAATGTACAGTATGTGAGATTCAACACATTTTGTCTGTTTTGTGACTGTGGAATTGCTTTGAGTTGCTATGAATTGAATTCTACTTCTGTCATTCAAATTAAATTCAACTTCCTGTGGGGCGGAGCCAATTGAATTCAAATTACAATTCATTAACTGAATTGAGGCCAATTCTAAAATGCTGAATTTTGCACTTGCCTGGTTCAGAACATGACACTTTCTCTCAAATACTGTAGATACAAAATGTAAAGCAATTTATGGCTTGAGAATAGCTAAAAAAAAAAAAATAAAAAAAAAAACACATAGATCCATAGATTCTTTTTTGCTTTTTGGCTTTGCATATAGGCCTACATTTAATCACAATCACACTTTCAGGAGATGATGTACATGTGATCTGCATTAGGGGCCTCATTCTGCAGCCGTGGTCTCAGGTCCTCTTCACTGTGGCATAGAGGCTGGAGTCTGGCTGATGGGGATCCTCCATGCAGCAGGTGCTGGAGGCTGCACAGAGACACACAAACACATTGGAAAGTCGGTGCATTTGGATTGTTGCGTTGGACTCCCATAATGCAATGTGTGTGAATGTTGGAATGTGTAATATCAGTTTTGGTAGTTGTGTTTGCGTTTATCTGGTGGGTTAGAATTGGCCTCCACTCAATTCATGAATTTGAATTGAATTGGCTCTGCTTCACTAGCCTGGATGCCAGACCGAAGTTTAGCCCCGCCTCCATTCTTTTTCTGCAGGGAACTTCGGTCTGGCACTGCTCCGTTCAGCTGCTACTATTCGAGATACAGATCTGTTCGGACCAATCACATTTCACAGGGCGGGCTTTACGTGATGATTGACAGATGAACAGCAGTGACGTTCACGGCTGCATGCGTCCTTGTTCAACGAGTTGGGTGTGAGACCATGTTGGCTTAGGTTGATTTTGATTGCAACAGAAACGCTATGGCTATGAATGCATAATTTGTTCATGCAGTTTGGCGTTTCGTTTATCTTAGCTATTGAAACGGAGGTTTTATCACGGATTCGCACAACTATTTCTGAACACTTAGACCAACGAGGATATGTGGGAAAACTTCAGTTTCACTTTCACCCAGTTAAAACAGCATGTTTGGGTGATGTTGTTCCCGTTTGTTTAAAAATGTCTGTTTGCTCGTTGGGTTAACGACACACTTCACCAGCTGTTCATTATAGCCTACAGTTTGAAGGAATTCTTTTTAAAATCGAAGGAGGATGTTTTCCATAGCCTACCCTGCTACATATTTTTGTCTTAGATTTCGCAGATACTGACAGCCAATAACTTGTTCTGTTTGGTTTGGTCTATCCAATGAGTGCAGAGCTATCCCCCCCGCACTGTATCGGTTGAATCACGCCCCATAATCGCAGCTGAATGGAGCCGTTTCAGACTCATATTCTGATAAGAATTGAGTATGACGTCGTCAGGCTACTGCTTCACAGGAATTTCAATTTGAATTGGAATGACAAGAAGTTGTCATGAGAAGAAGTTGACAAGAATTAAATTCATGGCAATTCAAAGCAATTCCAGTCACGCAATAAACAAAATTTGTTGAATCTCACATACATTCAGATTTGGGAAGGTTAGGAATTAAATTTGTTCTTTAAACTTACTTAACATGTTTGTAAGAGATTGTAAGAGTAACCAAAGGTCACATTAGTTACTATAATCAAATGAATCTGTTACATAGTACAGCCTCAGTGACACTTACCCAGAATAGAGCGTGCATGCTCAACTTTCGTTTCTGTCTGCCCAGCACTGACCCTTCCTCTGTAGAGTCCACTGTCATTAGTCTGCAGGTTCTTCAGTTCCAGAGAGAAGGTATTAAACTATTAAATTATTTATCAATTATATTTTGAGCAGTGGTATACAATAGCAGCTGTTTTTTTTAACGCGCTAGCTTGTCCACATGTGCTTTCACTATAAGCTATTCATTGCTAATGTTATTCATCACTAACGATCTTGCTCCAAACTACACCGAGTAAGCTTTAACTTAGCATGTTCCATAAGTAGACACTAGGTTCTCTTTCAAACATTTGTTCGGTATCTCACTATGGGAGACGCCCTCTGGCGTGACCAACCACGGAAGCACCAATTACACCACGTCTGTCGGACAGACCAATTACAGCTGTGATACGGAGGCCCGCCCTCTGTATTTATACCACAGTATCACCAGCTATTCACCATTCTTGCACTCTTCCCAGTGAAAACTATTTTGCACCGAAGTCTCTGCTCTTCGTTTGCAGACTACCGTCAAGGCTGGTCATTGAACGCAGGGATTTCTGAAGGCTACGGTTCATTCTGTCCCTTTTCAAGCTAACGCGTCAAGGCGAGCTGCTCGCATCAAGCGAATTCTTCTGTCGCGTAAAGCAAATATTTTCGAAGTTAACGTGTCGAGGCGAACTCTCGAATTGACTATGGCTCAGGCTATAGCTAATGCTAGCTCTGCCGCTAGCCCAACGGGGGCTGGCGCCGCTTCCCCTGGACCCCGCTCCTGCCCCTCCAATTGTGTATTTAAGATATCGGGGAAAGACCCCCCATCCCATGTGCATTGCCTGCATGGGGGTGAAGCACGCCCAGCAGTCTCTGGTCGACCCGGAGGTCTGTACCCACTGCAGGGGCATGCAGCAGCGGATCCTGGAGAGGCGCCTTCGAGTGGCGTCGACGTTGAAGGACGACCCATGCCTCTCGGCTGCCCAACCGGCTGAGCAGAGGCCATCCGCCTCCGCTTTACTGGGCGGCTCCTGGGCAGACTTCATGGATGTGAACTCTCCCCTGCCTCCTTTGTTCGACGACCAGTTGTTGGACGAGGGTCAGGATGGAGCGGAGGAGGACGATGATGATGAGGCGTACGTGCATCTCCTCGGTGAGAACGAGGATGACGAGGAGGATGGCGTTCTCCCGCCGATCCAGGCTAGCAGGCCAGCTAGCACTGCTAGCGGCAGGCCCGAACAGGTGGATTTCAGCCTCCTTGGTCTGCAGAAGAGCCGCAGCGAAGCTTAAGATTGACTGGCCTGCCCCGCAGAACGATGCGGGGGCGGCGAGAAAAAAATTCGATGGTAAACGCCTACCCTCGCGAGCCCCATCAGCGAAACAACTCCTTCCCGCCGTCCTGGCGTGTGTAGCGGAGATGAAGCGTTTCTGGGACAAGCCCTTTTCCCATCGGGTGCCTGTCAAAGGTTTCTCCGTTGTGGATGTTCAGGGGATGGACGAGCTTGGGCTTTCTGTCCCACCGGCAGTCGAGGCGTCTGTCGCCCATCATCTGCACCCGACCCGGAGAACTTCCCTCTCCACGGGTAACCTGACCCTGCCTGAGAAAATGGACCGCTTCACGACGTCCATTTATCAGAAAGTTTATAAGTCGTCGAGCCTGGCTGTCAGAGCCCTCAACGCTACCACTCTTCTAACGGCCTACCAGGCCGAGCTGCTGGACGAGATGGGGTCTCAGCTGGACTCCGGCACCCCGAATCCAGCTCTTTGGGAGGAGATATGCTACATAACAGACCTCAATCTCCGCACCTCTCGTCCAAAGCTGCGGCCGCACTATGGGTCTGGCTGTCGTGGGGGAGAGGTCGTTGTGGCTAAATCTATCTACCCTAAACGACAAGGAGAAAGTGGATCTCCTCGATGCTGCAGTCGACCCGAAAGAGCCCTGCAATCGCTGCTGTGCGCACAAAGTGCGACATGCAGAAGAAGGAGAACGAGGCGTTTGACGTATGCCTGCCTCGCAAAGCGGCACCCCGTCCTGCTTCGACGGCTCGCGCTCCCGCACCACCCCTGCAACAGCAGCCGAGGGGCTTCCAGCAGCCGGTCAGGCCACCCCGGCCCCAGCAGGCTGAGCAGAAGACCACGGGCAACCAGCCAAGGGCGTCAGGCCCAAGGTCCTGGGCGGGGAATTCCCTCTCCTTGGCCGCCGCCAGGCACTGGCCGGGCAACCCTCAGGGGAACAAGAAAAGGCGGGATACTTAGGTGTCTTTCGCCAGCGGGACGGACAGCCAGCTCCTAGGGCTACCTGGTTTGGCCTGATGGCTTCAACCCTGGCTGTCATTCCGCTGGGGCTGCTGAGAATGAGGGACTTACAGCGTTGGATTTTACCGCTACGTCTCTGCCCACGGAGGAATCTACGTCGCAGAGTGCCAGTCACTGCGCGTTGTCTCGCAGCCCTAAGCTGGTGGCGGAACCCCACAATCTTTCTCACGGGAGCCCCCCTGAGTATGGTGTCTCTGAGAAAAGTGATAACGACAGACGCTTCCCTGACAGGCTGGGGGGGCGGTGTACGAAGGCAGAACAGCAAACGGAGTCTGGCCTCTGCACCTCCGCAGCCACCACATAAACGCCCTGGAGCTAATGGCGGTGATTTTGGCGTTAAAACACTTTCTCCCTTTCATCCGCAACTGTCATGTTTTGATCAGGTCGGACAACACGACCGTGGTCGCGTACATCAACAGACAGGGCGGAAAGCGCTCCCTGCAGCTTCACAGGCTGGCGCGCGGACTTGTGCTGTGGTGCAGCGTGCATCTTGCCTCGATACGCGCCGCACACGTCCCGGGAGTCCTGAACAGGGGAGCAGACTTACTTTCCAGGTGGAACCCTCTCTACAGAGAGTGGAGGCTTCACCCTCAGGTAGTCGAGATGATTTGGGAGAGGTTCGGTAAAGCTGCCGTAGATCTCTTTGCCTCGCACAAAAGCGCGCACTGTCCCCTCTACTTCTCTCTAGCGGACACAGATGCGCTTTTGGGTGTGGACGCTCTGGCCCACCCGTGGCCAAACGTGCTGCTTTACGCGTTCCCTCCAATGAGTCCCATCTCACCCACGCTCGCGAGGGTGAGAGAGCACGGCCTGTCACTGCTCCTCGTGGCCCCCCTCTGGCCAGGGAGGATGTGGCTATCAGAGATAACGCAGCTCTCTTCCAGTGCGATGTTGCTAATGTGCTGTGCTTTTTGCAGTCATTGGATAAGGGTAAGGCCTTCTCCACAATTAAAGTATATTTATCAGCTATCTCCGCTTGTCACGTTGGGTTTGGCACCCTCTAGTGTATCGCTTTATGAAGGGGGCAGGCTGTTCGCGCCCAGCGACGAAACGTCTTTTCCCGTCTTGGGACCTGTCTGAGGTTCTGGAGGCGCTCTCTCATCCGCCCTTCGAACCTATGGACGGAATTGAGTTGAATTAAATAAAGTGGTTCTACAGCCCAACCCCGCTTTCGTCCCGAAGGTCGTTGATTCATCTTGTAAAGGTGTAATTCTTTTGACCTGGACGCGTTTCGCCCGCCTCCCTTCTCAGCCCAGCGTTTATCTCACTGGTTGGTGGAGGCTATTGGTTTAGCGTACGAGACTAGGGGTGTCAGAGCGCACTCTACAAGGGGTATGGCTACGTCCTGGGCGCTGTTCAGAGGAATATCAATCCGTGATATTTGTGCAGCTGCCTGTTGGGATAATCCCCATACTTTTATGAGGTTTTATCGATTGGATGTTACTGCGCCCTCACTACCGCACGCAATCCTCAGTGTTGGTGCTCGTGTTGTCTGACCAGTACATGAAACTTGAATAGTGTTTAGTGTCTGTGTTTTACATGTGGGCATGTTACGTCTGTTGCGAACTCGAGCATGCAATCCGGGAGTTGGCTATATCTCCCATAGTGAGATACCGAACTAATGTTTGAAAGAGAACGTTAGGGGCTCCTCCTGAGGGGGCGCTGTTGAGCAACTGGCGATGTGAGACGTGTTTTGCAGTGGCTCCTGGAAATGTGGCATTTTATATGATATAACTCATCAATATTTACGTATGCTCGACATATTTTGTGTGCTGAGAAAAGATAACTTCAACCTAGACTGACTGTACAACTTTTAACATCGAAGATGACCGGTAAACAACCGAAATCAGACTCTTCCAAAACGGGCCGCAACGCCAAACCTCGTGGGGAAGATTCCTCAGATGGTAACCTCTTAGACAACATCAGGGAAATGATGGAAGAAATGCGTTCTGATATTGTCAGTAAATTTGATATAGTGGTGTCTCAGTCTGTGAAAAGGGAGATTACAGCGGTTCTGGAGCCCTTTGAGAAGAAACTCCGTTCGGTGGGTGACACTGTTAGCGAGCTAGAACGCGCTGCTAATGATCACAGTGACAGGCTAATTGAACTTGAGGCTAAAGTTTCTACATTGACCACTTTGGCTGATTCTCTGACTAAGAAATGTGACGACCTGGAGGGGCGTTCGAGATGGAATAACGTACGATTGTTGGGTCTGCCCGAAGGTTCAGAGGGAAAGCAACCCACTGACTTCATGGCCCAGCTACTCCAAGATCTACTTGGTCTCCAAGACAAACCAGCCCTCGACCGGGCGCACAGATCTCTACGCGCTAAACCTAAGGAGAGCGAACCTCCACGACCGCTTATCGCCAGGGTGAGCCAGTTTCAAGTCCGCAACGACATCCTACGACGCGCTTCGCAAGCAAAGACTTTGGTTTACCAAGGGAAAAGAATTTCCATCTTCCCCGACTTCGCCCCGGCGGTGGCTAAGAGACGGGCCGCATTTGCTGCAGTGAAAAAAGTGCTCCACTCCTGCCCGAATATCAAGTTTGGTCTACGCTTCCCGGCTACCCTACAGATTACTCTATCAAACGGCAGCATTGAAAGGTTTGAGGATCCTGACATGGCTTTAGAGTTTGTTGAGAAAAACATTCAGAAAGTTGCTACTCCAGAATCAGTTGAAGGTTGATTAAATATTTTTTGTAGCTAGGCTATACATTCTTATTTTGCTTTATAATGCTAGCCTACTTGCTTTTCAGTTCTTATGGTGACTTTTTGAGAAGGCTAGCCCTGGGACATTTTAACATTAGCCTCTAGGCTACTGTTACTGTTTTTTTTCTCCAGTTCAGCACTCGGTATGACGTTAACAGTGCAGTTTGCACTTTCGAGCCTACGTACTTCACTTTATGTGTCGCATTTCCTTAC
Source organism: Sardina pilchardus (assembly GCF_963854185.1). Taxonomy (NCBI): domain Eukaryota; kingdom Metazoa; phylum Chordata; class Actinopteri; order Clupeiformes; family Clupeidae; genus Sardina; species Sardina pilchardus. Next base: position 12,009,048 of record NC_084995.1, read on the forward strand.
ACGCCTATGTAGTTTTGTGTGTTTAAAACTAGAGGGCGATTGTGTTTATTAATAGGAGGGGTATGCGCGCATCTCCAGTAGGGAGAAGCTTCTGTCGCAGATGGGGGGGTGGGGTTTTTTGTAACTGTACTGGTGTATCCTTGGTGTTGTTTCATATGTGGGGGGTTATCTTTGGATGTTTTTGTGTGGGGGGGGAGGGCGTGGTTATTGTTTTTATTTTTCCTTTTATTTCTGTGATGTGTTATTCTGTATGGTTTCCCTCTGTTTCACAGTCAGATGCTTATGTTTGCTACAGTCACATCTTATCACTTATTACTTTAGGCTACAAGGTAGACACTCTATGTTTGAAGTCATGCTGCAACTTATGCCCTTATGGCGCAAGGAAGTAATGTAAAATTTATTAGTTTTAACTGCAAGGGTCTTAATAATCCTTCAAAACGTAGCAAGGTACTTCACCATCTCCGACACTTAGATGCCCACATTGTCTACTTACAAGAGACACATCTCAAAGATAGGGACCAGGCAAGGCTGAGGTGTGGATGGGTGGGGCAAGTTTATCATTCTTCATTCCTGGGCAAATCAAGGGGGGCTGCTATCCTACTTCATAAATCTGTCCCATTTGTACACTCAAAGGTGATTTCTGACCCGAATGGCAGATTCATTATTGTTACTGGTCAAATGTATAATACTAATATAGTTTTGGCCAATGTTTATGCACCTAATTGGGATGATGACTGCTTTTTCAAACGTCTGTTTTCAAAACTTCCTGATCTTTCAACACATCATTTAATTCTTGGAGGAGACTTTAACACCTGGCTCAACCCGCAGCTAGACCGCTCTTCCACTAATAGATGTTCACCATCAAAATCCTCCAAAGTAATTCGATCCTTTATGAACGAATTTTCGGTTTCTGATGTTTGGCGCTTTTTTAATCCCTCTGGAAGGGAGTATTCTTTCTTTTCTAGTGTCCACCACACTTTTACGCGTATTGATTATTTCCTAGTTGATAACAACCTTCTTCCATTAGTGTCGTCCTGTAAATATGAGGCAATCGTTCTTTCTGACCACTCTCCTGTGTCCATGGCAGTTTATTTTAAAGGACGTGTTGGATCACGTATTCCATGGAGACTCAATACAAGCCTCCTCTCTGATCAGGATTTTGTTCATTTTATTGTTTGTCAAATAGACCTGTTTGTTAGCCTAAACAAAACTCCTGATGTTTCAGCTTCTGTTGTATGGGAAAGCCTGAAAGCTTACATCAGGGGGGAAATAATATCTTATGCAGCATATCAGAGAAAAGTTAGGGCTGACCAACTCTCTAGGCTAACTCAGCGTATATCTCAGCTTGATGTCATATATGCCACCAATCCATCCCCAGATGTGTATAAGGAACGTTTGTCTGTACAAGCTGAATTTGATATCCTTATGACACAACGCTCCGCTGAACTCCTACTTAGAACCAGATCAACTTATTTTGAACATGGTGATAAAGCTAGTAAATTATTTGCACACCAACTGCGCCAAGCAGCGTCTTCCCATCAAATTCCTCAGATACAAACGGACCTGGGCAAGACTTCTGACCCAATAGAGATTAATAATGCTTTCAAAGACTTCTACACGTCACTTTATGCAACCGAACAGACTTCCGCCTCACTTAATTTCAATGATCTTTTTTTTAATGGTTTGGATATCCCTTCTATTGGAGAACTTGCTGCAGATAAATTAGATCAGCCTATCACAGCAGAGGAGCTCAATTCAGCGGCCCTGACATTGCAAAGTGGTAAATGCCCAGGACCGGACGGGTATCCCACTGAGTTCTACAAGGTGTTTTGGCCCCAGCTCTTCCCTTTGCTACTAGAAATATATAATGAATCATTTGAAAATGGCCGTCTTCCTCCAACTCTCAATCAGGCATCTATTTCTCTTATTCTGAAAAAAGACAAGGACCCCTTAGCCTGTGCCTCTTTTCGCCCTATAAGTTTACTAAATGTTGATTTTAAAATACTGTCTAAACTTTTGGCTCTCCGTTTAGACTCTATTCTTCCAAGTATCATCTCACCAGACCAAACCGGTTTTATATGCAATAGACACTCTTTCTCTAACCTTAGACAGGTATTTAATACCATTTACAATTCCTCTATCTCTCCTATGGAAGAAGCGTTGGTATCCATGGATGCTGAAAAAGCATTTGATAGAGTGGAGTGGAACTATCTGTTCTACACTCTGGGAAAATTTGGGTTTGGGAAGAAATATATATCCTGGGTTAAACTGCTTTACTCTTCTCCATTGGCCTCAGTTAGAACCAATAACATTCAATCTGAGTACTTCCCACTCCATCGCTCTACAAGACAAGGGTGTCCTCTAAGTCCTCTTCTATTCGCAATTGCCATTGAACCTCTTGCTGTGGCACTTCGTCGTAACCCTGATATCTTTGGCATACATAGAAACGGTATTGAATTAAGGGTTTCTCTGTATGCCGATGATCTTCTACTCTTTCTTTCCAACCTCTCTGTTTCTATTCCTGCTGCCTTGGTCTGTCTTCAGTCCTTTGGTCAAATATCTGGCTATAAATTAAATCTTACCAAGAGCGAGATATTCCCTATCAATACAGCGGCTCAGACATTCCCTTTACACAACCTGCCTTTCAAAGTAGCCCATCAAAGCTTTAAATATCTTGGGATTCACGTCACTCACAAATTCAAAGACCTTTTCAAGGCAAATTTTGCTCCTTTGCTATCTAAAACTCAAGAGGACTTTGAACGTTGGTCTCTTCTCAACTTGTCTTTAGCTGGTCGTGTCAATTCTGTGAAGATGACTACTCTCCCACGTTTCTTATATCTGTTTCAGTCTGTCCCCATTTTCCTCCCTCTGTCTTTTTTCCGCAAACTGGATAGTCTGATTTCAGAATTCATTTGGAATAAAAAGGTCCCTAGATTACGTAAACAATATTTACAGAGATCCAAACCACTTGGGGGGTTGGCTCTTCCCAATATGACATTCTATTACTGGGCCGCTAATATTCGAATTCTAAAATTCTGGCTCCAATATAAATCTTTGGATCCCGCGCCCACTTGGGTAACTATGGAGGCACTTTCTACTAAACCAGTTTCTTTGGAGGCTGTAGTCCATTCTTCTTCTTTACCCTCCACTTCTCCATACAGTAAGAATGTGCTTGTGAGAACTTCTCTTAGAATTTGGGCTCAATTCAAACGCTCTTTTGGTTTACAATCTTTCTCCATTCAAGCTCCAATAGCCAATAATCATACTTTCCGTCCATCTCTTGTAGATAATGCTTTTTCAATTTGGTCTGATCAAGGCTTAGTATCATTTCAGGATTTATATATTAACAACACCTTTGCATCCTTCCAACAGCTTTCTGAACAGTTTTCACTCCCTAAACATAATTTTTTTAGATACCTACAAGTTCGTAGTTTTGCCCGCACAACCTTCTCAAACTTCCCCAATTTGCCCAACGAGCCACCTCTTGATAGGTTTTTCAAACCTAGTTATTCATTGAAAGGGTTAATTTCAGATATCTATAATCAAATTCTCTCTCTTCGTTCAGATCCACTTGACTCGATAAGGGCCTTGTGGCAAGAGGATTTGGGGGAAGAGTTATCTGATGATGTGTGGGAGGAAATTCTTAGTCGTGTGCATAAATCTTCAATATGTGCGCGCCATGGCCTTATTCAGTGTAAAATACTGCATCGCACGTATTACACTAAAGAGAGGCTAGCTAAGATCTATAAAGATGTATCTCCTGAGTGTGATCGATGTAAGCAAACCCCAGCCAATCTAATCCATATGTTATGGCTCTGCCCCTCTCTGTGTAATTACTGGACGGACATTTTTAAAACTATTTCAGACATACTTGAAGTGAGGATTGAGCCGAATGCTCTCATTGCATTGTTTGGTGTCTCCTCCTTTGTACCTTCCCTATCACAATCTAAAAGAGATGTTATTGCCTTTGTCACCTTATTAGCAAGAAGACTCATTTTGACTAAGTGGAAGTTAAGAACCCCCCCTTGTCATGCACGCTGGTTGGCGGATGTTCTTTATTTCCTTCAACTGGAAAAAATTAGACTTTCTACAAGGAGTTCTCCTCAAAAGTTTTGGAAAGTTTGGGGCCCATTTTTTCAATATTTTGAGAGTACTAGTTTTTCATATATTCCTGACTAGACTGGCCTAGACCTGGTTACATGTGGTATTTTGTTTGCTATTGGGGTGTCTACCAATTGTATTGTATTGTATTGGAATGTTTTGCTGAATTTGGATAATGTATGTGTCTGTTTTTGTATTTAATCCTCATTACTGACTGTGGAGGGTTGTAGTGTTTTTTGTTTTGTTTTAATTTGATTTGATTTGATTTGATTTGATTTGATTTGTTGTTTGTCTTATTTTGTATCTGTAAAGAAAAGCAAAATAAACAAACTTGGGGAAAAAAAAAAAAAAGAAAGAGAACGTTAGGTTATTTACATAACCCCGGTTCTCTGATAACAGTGAGGTATCTCACCACACTTCCCTTCTTGCAATCACGCATGGGGAAGAGCGCATGCTGTGAATGGCGAATAGCTGGTGATACTGTGGTATAAATACAGAGGGCGGGCCTCCGTATCACAGCTGTGATTGGTCTGTCTGCGACAGACGTGGTGTAATTGGTGATTCTGTGGTTGGTCACGCCAGAGGGTGTCCATAGTGAGATACCTCACTCTGTTATCAGAGAACCGGTGCAATGTTCTCTCACAAGTTTCATCTAGTCATGAGAATGAGTGAATAGATCTATCACATAATACCATGCCGCTTAGCTCTCAGAGCGGTGTTGGGTATACTATCACTATCGTAATACTGTTAATACTCAAAATGATGCTGCATGGCCATAGATTTGAAATCCCTTGTGAATTTGTGTTTCTTTGAATAAAAGTGTCTTAAAGGAGAATTCCGGTGTGATATTGACTTAAAGTGTGTTGAAACATGATACCGAGTGTGAGCGTTTGTCTCAGAGCTGATCTCGACCTGCCCCCTGCACTCAGAAATCTGCCGCTCGTTAGCCGATGCTACCAACAGGTTTTCAATGGGAATGCCTTGGCATCGGCCTAGCCATGCAAATAAATCACTGGTTTACACCATTGATGAGGCTCAAAGTAGCTCCACACTTTATTGGTAGACTTCTGAGGGCCCTGACTAAATGCTAGTGACTTTTAGCCTGGGTGTTCCCATGCTGCTTTGAGCGCGATTTCATTAACACTGCAAAGGCAGCCTGGAAACTACCGCCCTAATTTTTGCCTGAGGTAGGGGACCAATCACAGAACAGGGGCGAAAGCAAGACGATGGTGAGCTATGCACAGACGCATTTGATAGACATCCGTGGCGGCCAAGGAACGGATCTGGGCATTTTTTCAAATACGAGAAAATGAACGTTTGGTTGCCAGACCACGTCTCATTGAGATGTGGTCGCGTCAGCCAGGCTAAGTGACTTTACTTTTATTTGTAAATGTTTACCTGACAAATGAGTCTTTCTCCATTGCTGCTAGGGTTTTTGGGTGGATTCCGAGAGGATTTGTCTACATCAAGGGTTTGCAGACAGATCTACAGGCACATGATGACACGGTTGCATGGGGTTATAGGGAGAAAGAGAGCCTCATTAAAGGACAACCATGTTCAAAATACAGTGTGATCCCTTGAGTTATCAACATGATCCATTATATTGATGCAGACCCGTGTATGTACTGTAGTTTTTCCCCCTTATCACTATGTATGGACGAGTGTCTGTGGGGGTTCACCTCATCATAAGGACTCTCCTCAGCTGCAGTTGGCTCTCTATCCAGCACAGTGGTGTATATGGAGGCCGCTGGATCAGGGGACCCTGGAGATGAAGACAGCTACAGACAGACATGAGACACACCAGCATTGTGAGTCCAATTACTGACAGCAAGAGAGATTCAACAATGGACACTAGGAAATATAATTTCATACATGTGACCGTTAGAAGATAAGGGAGGAAAATAGTCTGCTCACCGTGACCTCAGCATATTCTGTTTGGGTTGGACCTGTAAGTACATGGTGAGTATCACTTCTCTTTCAGAGTGCCAGTAAAAGACTGTACGGCCTCTGTACCTGTACAAATGTCTCTTTACCTGCTGCTGTTACTTTACAGTATGTTCTCCTATTACAGGAGTTTCATTTTGCCTGATGTGTGAATGATCATTAGTTCATTGATGAGACCATTAGTTAGTTTTGAACAAAGTTAAAAGTGTTTTGAGGTGATTGTTCAGTTTTGGAACAAAATTCAAAGGTTTCAAGAATGTAGTTTGAAAAATTACAGTTTTGAGTATTTCAAAAAAGGTGTTTTAGCAATTGTGAAAAACTATAATGCCTCTGTCTGTGTCTCTACAAATGTCTACCTGCTGCTGTTCTTGTTGCACCATCTCGACTCCTTTGTCCATACACATGCTTAGCAGCACCAGCAGCAACGGCAGTGCCAGCAATCATGACAATTACCAGGGAGATCACAATCATAGATACGAAGGGAGTTTCTGAGGTTATAGCAAGGAAGGGAATACACATGTTATTACCTTTATCACTATGCACCATGACTCTATGCACACTGTACAAATATGTTCTTCAAATATTTCACATATTTATGTTCTCAACCATAATTCATAATTAGTTTTCGTTATAATTAATTATAATATTGTTGCAATTATTATTTTCATTGTAACAAATAAATCCCATCTTCATTTTCTCCAGCCCTGATACACAACATCCTCTTCATTGTCAAAATCACGTAATGACCATACGCATATGCAGTGGGAAGAACTCATTTACAATCATTCTGTTGATGACATGGTTTTGGAACACCTCTGTTCTGTATTCAGTTCAGTGTCTCACTGTATTCAGTTCAGTGTCTCAGATGATGTGATTGCCATGGATACACAGATGAATCCAGTGTCTGAACCTCTCCTTCTCTTTCTCACCTGAATTAATTGGACACAGAGGTTTGATTTCCAATGTAGCATGTTTCCAGCTGACTGGGTTGCTATAGTTACAGATGACAACACCTTCTCTGACAGAGATGGTGAGGGTGGAGTCATCGGAGGCTCCTCCCTCTGGAGAGCAGATGCTGCTGTTACAGGTGGAGGTCAGAGAGAGGTCACGACCTCTACATGTCACCATCACATTACAGGAGTCACTGCTGGACCAGTTAGAGACAACAGACTGGACAGGAGCCTCCACTGGATCTGAAACACAAACACACACACAAACACACACTAATTTTGAAAGACAGATTTGCATTACAAGATACATTGAAGACATGAATGTATTTGGTATCTTACTACAATGTGAGAAAGGTAAATATGAAATGTTCAATAGCCTTCAGGAAATCATATACTCCTACCCAGAACAGAGAGCTTGTACTCCATCCGAATGTTCTCCTCAGACGTGCTTATTATCTCTCCGCTGTAGAGTCCACTGTCATTCTTCTGCAGATTCTTCACCTCCAGAGAGAAGGTTTCATTGTTGAACTGGACTCTGCCTTCAAGAAAGGATATCTTCAAACGCCTCTTATCAGGAGAGTAGGTCATAATATATCGTTTACCATACTCCCACTTAATACTGTCTGTCTCTCCTCTCCGCTGGTGAAATTCCAGAGTGACGGATCCTCCAGTTTGTCTGAACACCGAGGTAGGTGACCCAGCTGCGAAAACCATTAAAAAGAGCTCCAGTTGTGAACGTTTTGAAATGGTGTAATTCACAAGATACAGTTCATCATGCACAGAGCCCTATAGCGTAGGACCATTCATGGGCAGGAATGGGCAATGCTGCTGTGTAATATATGTGCGAAGAAGAATGAAACAACATGGTGACTTCATATGTACTTTTACTGCTTACAGTCATCAGTAATTATATTCCATAATAGCACTTGCTGAGACACTAAGGCTTAGTTCACACCAGGGATGGAAATTAACTTTTTTGTCCACCTGCCACTGTGATACCAGCCACTCAACATTTTTACCAGCCAATATTCAACCGTTCCATACATTATACTGCCAAGTAGAGATGTATGAAAATTTAACCCCACTATTATAGAGTCCAAAATTATCGCGGTATTGTGTTCAATAAGAAAGCACTGATAGACCTACACAAGCTGAAATAGTTTTTAAAAAGTGTGACTGTGTCTATTACATTACAAAAATATAGGCAAAACCGTATTGCCTTAAGCTGGATACAGATCATTCAGAGCAGTGGCAATCCTAGTCTCTGCTCAACCCTGCTCAGAAAATGGCTTGTCTTGTTTCTATTTCATATTTGAATTCATACACTTTATATATTTTGTTAACAATTTATAGCATATTCATAATTAGGCTACTCAAAATATTCAGTAATTTGAATACTTCATATTGATTACACTTGTCTTTAATGATATTACAGGGGTGGTGTGTAGGTCTAATTGAGTGCCTGTCACTTTAAGAAGTACGTGAACATAATTAGGTTTCATTCGGTTTTAGGAAAATCACGCATAGTTCAAGGATACATGTTTTCATTAAATAACGTGAATGTTCAAGAAAATTATTATTATTAATGAAATTTCAACATACAACTCAAAATCATAAAGACATAAGGACAATCAAGTTATACAAGACGCTAGGGGGAAGAAACAATACAGAAGTAGTTAGTGAAGCTATACAATAGCCTAAATGCCAACGGCCATTGTGACGTCTTTCCGCTGAAATGTCAAACACTTAATTACTTCCGTTCCATTACTACTGTCCATTTGTTCTAGTGGGCTACAGCGTCTATTCCAGGCATCATGTTTGATAAGCCGCCCTTTTTTGTATGAAAACGTAGGCTAGCGTAATATAGGGTTTAGAAATTAGATCCTTTAATTTCACGTTTCCATATCATTATGACCTGATTCGAAATTATGTATTTATTTTTACTGTCTAACTCGTTACAGTAGCCTAGCCAGCGGTTCCCAACCCCTCCCGCGTTTCCTGCCTGGCTCGCGTAACCCCACCATCCGATAGCCTACATTAAAAAGTAACACATTCCAGGCATCATGTTTGATAAGCCGACCTTTTTTTGTATGAAAACGTAGGCTAGCGTAATATATTTTAGAAATTAGATCCTTTAATTTCACGTTTCCATATCATTATGACCTGATTCGAAATTATGTATTTATTTTTACTGTCTGATCGTTACAGTAGCCTAGCCAGCGGTTCCCAACCCCTCCCGCGTTTCCTGCTTGGCTCGCGTATCAGCTCGCGTACCACCTACGCGTAGACCTACAACGGTTTTGGATATCCGTCTGGATTATTGCTGGTATACAATATCGATATGAAAAAGTCAGCGTTTAAATACCAGAGAGTGCCTGGTACAACTGCCGAACACTGTTGTGTGCCACAGTGCCAGGCATCTGCGAAGTACAACACTGTGCTTAGTTTTTTTACTTTTCCTGCCGACAAGGAGCTGCGGCGTAAGTGGATTGTTGCTATCCGCAGAGATAAATTCACTGTAACGCCTCACACCCGGGTGTGTAGCCGGCATTTCAAAGCAGAAGACATCCGTGAACCAGCATCAGCAACAACAGGTCGACGGCTGTTGAAACGGGGTGCTGTTCCCGTTCTATTTGAGTGGAACAACTTTTCCCTCCCACCTACACGACCAATAGCCTAATAACAAAATAATAAAAGAAATAGAAAATAGACCATGGTCTAGTTGTGGAGTATCATAGGAGGAAATTTGACAGCTCCAAGAAAGCCACATTGAATAAGTGATTATGTAACGTATAATGTTGTGTAAGTATAGTTTATTAGTCCTTAATTTCCTTCGGAATTAATAAAGTATCTCTATCTATCTATCTAGTTCGATGTTAATAGTAACGCTGATATTGTGTTCCAACTGACTTAGTAATTTGCAATGTTCCAATCCTATAAAATATATTTTCTTTCAAACTTATATTTGCCACTATATTTGGTTGAATCAGTAAACATGTCTGAGGCACAATGGTGTATTGTCTGACCTGACACCTCTGAAATTCCCGAAAATGTACATATTTTCGTTTCTAAGACAGCCATAATAGTCTAGATTGTTAATGTATTGGGTATCATATTTAAGGAAATTTTATCAGCTTTCATGTGGTACCACATATAATGCTCTAAGGTTAATTCTAGTCAAGTTATAATGTAAAATAGAACACCAACATCCAAAATTTCCAGCGTTTTTCACATAAATCAACATAAAAACTTCATGGCTCATGAGGCAGGCCTTCCCATGGTCGAAAATCAAAATGTTTACCATATCTTGTCATTACACAGCTTGGAGAATGGGAATCACAGCAATTGGCTTTAAAATAACAAAAAAAGGTTTTTTTGAACAGGTCTAGTGGAGGGGTTGACGGCAAGACAGTAGATATGTTTAAAAGTGTGTTCCTGTTGACAGACCTTATAAAGAAAACCAAGGCTTTTACAGCACTGTGAGCAGCAGTAAAACACCCCTTGGATAGAGCTGTGCAGCACTGTAGGCTACATCTTTCTATACATCCTGACATTCTGTCAGGTCACTTATATTCATATGCTAAACAGACCATGACAACTAGTCAAACATATTTGTATGAAATGATACAAGCAATGAAATAAGGGCAATTTGGTTTATGTTAGAACAGTCTAGCTTAGTCAAGATATTTGAACAACTAAAGGCTGGCTTACATTGCACGATTTTGGTCTGTTTTAACAGTCGGCGACTAAATTTCCACAATCGGGCGGAAATCTTGGGAGTTGTACTGAAATCGCAGCGCGCTCCCGTCATCTAAATCGTTTAGTGTAAGGTGCCAATCTTAGCTGTTTTAAGTCCGTCGGAGGCAGTCTTTTTCTAGTTTTGCCGTTACGACAATATCAAACATGTTTGATATTATCGGAAGTCTTTTCAGTCGTGGCTCATGCAAATAGTGACGTGAACATTAAAAACCAATAGTAACCTTGCGCGAACATGAAACAGGAAGGGGCAAAATAGGCGACAGCTGTAGCCTTTATGATTATTTGTTATTTCATTTCTTATAATTTATTAGTCGGCTGTTCTACGTGACAGAACAACTCTATATCTGTTAGTGATGTCACACATCAAACAATGCTGCAGAAACGCGAAAAAATTACTTTGATATGAGTAGGCGATCATGTAATTTCCTGTGAATGATGACGTGTAGCCTATTGCACGATGGAAATAATTTGAAGGAATCTAGCAGCAGTCTTGTAAATAGTGACCCACAGTCTTTGCAAAATCCTAATCTGAGACTGGCCTGTGACTAAAAACTCAATGAATTGTCTCTAGATGTGAGAGGGTCTGAGACTGTAGTTTTTCAAAAATCTTTTCCAAATCTTTGCAAAGTCTGGCAATGTAAGGTAGGCTTAACCTGTCTGTAGGATGTAGTTCACAAGAAATAGCACATCAGAGAGATGCATCTCCATTGTACTGAGAAATGAGTGTGTGTGATTATTATACTGAACCTAACAGGAAATGTCATGGCCCATGACCTAGATGAGGAAGAGATGCTATAGCTGTGGTCAAATAGGGTCCTTGGCCAGAAATAGTACAGCATAGCAGATACACCAACCAGGCTGGTAGCTGATTTTTGCTGTTTTTCTTCCAGCTTTTTGCTGGTATAACTGGTTGGGCCATCATTTGGTCATGCAGGTGTGACCATCTGAGGGAGTAAGGGATACAGCTGATTTAAGATGCTGGTTACCAGCCTACCAAGCTTGATATTGATGGTGTTGTATGATGATCATGCTGGTTAGCTAGAATGACCAACATAAGCTGGCATGGCCAGCTAAAATGTAGACCAGCAACACCAACTAAAATGACCAACTTGAGATGGTATGACAAGAAAAAACATCTGAATGACCAACGTAAGGTATAGGTAAACCAGCTGAAGGTATGTTTTGCTGGTCTAGCCAGTCAACCATTGTAAAGTGGTAAAACAAGCTGGTTAACGAGCTGGTCAACCAACAAACCACCTTAAGCTGGTCAGGCTTTTTTTTCAGCAGCTAGGGGTTACTGCTAATTATACATTTCCAAGAAATGCTTCCGTTGTGACTTGCTGCATGCAGTAACTCTGAAGTGTTATAACTAAAGAACCACACTGAAGGCAGTGCAGAGCATCATGGAGGGAGTAAATCAGGTAAATTAAACCTGCACAAGATCTTTAGAGGGTTTAGAGGGTCACAGACTATCACTAATGCTGCACCACAGACACATGGGTGTGTTGGTAGTGAAATAAAACTCTCTAGCTCTATTATAGCCTCAGAGAACAGGTATTACTGGGAGTGTAAAAATATTACAAAACGTGGGGTATGTAGCCTTGGTTCTCTGAATAGAGAGACGGGGTCGCCAAGACCTTTGGGAAACTTCACTTATCGCGTGATGTGACTGAGATGTCTCAAAGAGACACGCGTCATGTCAGCTACACCCCCACTCCCTAGGGAGCTATGCCCTTAAGTGGACATACTGCCTTTACTTTACTCAAACACCTATGTCACCAGGTCATATGAGCGATGTGGAAGCTTGGTGACACGTTAATCTATTCAGAGAACCAAGGCTACATCCGTAACCCCATTCTCTTTCATGACGTAAAGGGTTGCCAAGACCAATGGGAAGGCAATAGCAGAGATGTCACAAATGTGATAGCGAGGCAGTACTAACCTTAGTGTGTAGTCTCCTAGTCTACCTGTTACCAGGCCAATCCAACCGAACACGGTAATGCAACAAGGTGCAACAGCACCAATTAGCAAAACAACTATATATACACCCAACAGCCACCCACAGGTGTCTGGGTTCACTGAGCGTGCTTCATGAACGTTGTGGCCATAGCCCAACTGGAAGCCTCACATATGCTGCTGAGGCTGACCCCCTCAAAACATAGCCCATAGCCCTAACTGGGCAAAGCGCATGAAGCCTGCATGCCTCATCCAAAGAATGGTGGAGGGTAAAAAGCTGAAACCGCTAGGGACTGCACAGTATGGGATGACGGACTCACATCAGAAAGAAAGAAGGTGTTCAGCCGAAGTACTGCTTTGGATCTGTCCTGTGCAATCATCAGGCACGATGGGTTTGTGCTGAGTGCATGCAGCTCCTAGCGGTAGGAATTGGCAAAAAAATGACTATTCGATACTATTGCGATATTTGGGCCACAATTTGATATTACTGTGATTCTTAGCATACAGTATTGCGATACAACAAGTATTGCAATTCGATTCTGCGATATATTGCTTTTCATGTCTCCCATATTATTCGAAGGCACTACAAAAAATTAGGAAAGTAACACTGTTCAACTCACTTTGCAATGGCATGGTGTTTGTCAAGGTCCTTACTATTCACATTTTGTTGAAATCAAAAGACAAAAGACAGCCCTGCTGCTAGAAGCCTGTCGCACTCAGGGGCCATGCCCCCAACTGTAGCCGACCTGGGTCGGGGTGCCAAAGCTTGTTGCCTGGGCCTCTATGGGCCTATTGGGGCACTGCTGGGTATTGCACCTGTACTTATGTGTGCTGAAGCTCACACATAGTCCTCAAACAGCAGAAGGCGGGTGTCCGTTCTAGAGGTGCTAAACTCATCTAATTTAAAAGAACTACGGGACTCAGCTGGAGGGTACTGCACATTGAAATGCTGACAGACATGGTCGAAGATGTCTGAAAGAGATTTTATCAACATTTTGCTCACTCTCTGAAGCCAGAGCTATAGACGCCACATCTGTCACGCCAACGGACAACACATCTGCATTGTCAGCCTTCACACTCTCCATCTCCACAGTGGGTTGCTGCGATGCTGCGGTAAGCCTAGCAGGAATGGGGCCAAGAGCAGCTTCAATGGTAGACATCCGTTCATCTAAAGCTTTGATGTCTCTGCGTCTATGTTTAGACTTGCGATCAGGTGAAGGAGAGTGCTGACGTTTGTTAACGCTGGAATGACCCGGAGAAGGCTCACGAAACTCAGAGTGCCCAGCACTGCCAGCCGTGGAGGTGTGGGCTGAATCATCAGAATCAGATGTTCTCCCTAACAAACGTTTAAGACTAGATTTAAGAGCTCTAAACGGAATTTCTTACTATGTGCACAAGTGCCACTGTTCTGCGTAAGGATGAAAAGACACGGTCCGAAGCTAAAGCAAGGAGGCTGAATCGGAGAATGCGTCAAGAGCGTCGAAGAAGTGACCCTGGTGTCCTGAGGTCGGCACTGAGGGCTTCGGTGTCAAAGCAATGTCTCGTAGCCCGCCAAAACGACAGGGGTCGGGAAGCTCTGACAAGTCAAGCTTGGACTTTTGTGGAAATTTTAGATCAATCTGGGATCGTATAAGCACCGTAAGGTCTGAAATCAACTTACTCCAAGCTTTGGAGTGAGGTTGCAGTCTGGGCTGTGTCAAAAGTGAAGACAATAAGCTGGGAAGATAGTTTGTCGCTTTTCTTGTCTTTTCCTTTCGGTTTATTTGGCATTGTCTTTCTTATGTATAACTTGTACTTTTATCAATCGACCTAACTTACTCACGTCTTTGAACAAACGGTTTTAAATATTTATATAGAAGAAATTGCCAGAGCACATGGGTTCTGTGACTTCTCAGGTCCACGTCATAACCGGAAGCCGGGAAGACAGTTAACATTTGCGAGCTTAAAGCTGCCAAGAGCTAAGCTGCTAGCAGGGGCTTAGCTGTTTAGTAAGTCATAGAAAACTAAACAAACCTGACAAATTGATGCAACGGGCAAGACAATTATTTAGATCCGCTCTAGAGCAGGGGTGGGCAAGTGATGTGGCTCAAGGGCCACATTGGGATTCAAAAATGGATGGATGGGCAAGGCCACTATATGAGGTAAAAGAACAAAGAAAACACAATGAAGTCATGATAACAACACTGGACACCCCTGTTATGCCAGTGCATGAACGTTTAATTTCAGTTTTGGCAATTTGTAGGGCTGAGCTCAAGTGTTCATCAGTGAGCTGGGCTCAGTGGTGTGCTTTATTGATCCATAAACAATAACAAAAAAAATAGGAAAATGAATACGGGTCATTCCGTATCAAATCAGACAAAATCCAGGAATGTAGTTGCTGCACTGTCTTAGATTCTGCTCAAAGTTTATTTACCTAATATTTAGGTCACCCTGGGTTCTCTTTCATGACATGACGGGTTGCTAAGACCTACAGTATGGGAAGCTTCACTTATCACGTGACTGAGATGTTTGTCAAAGAAATAAGCGTTAAGGTAAAATTACGGATTACGAGTAGGATCCCTGAAGGTAATATTTACCCTTATTTCTTCCTCCTTTGTTCTCACTATTTTTGCGTTAAGTTATCTCCTTAACACTCGCCCACCCCTGCTCTAGCAGATCAAAATAACTCCTACCTGTATGGAGGGGGTTGACCAGGATGAGTAGCACAACAGAGAGACACATCTCGATCTGGATTGACAATCAAATTATGCAATCAACAGATCCATAGGTGCCAGACTGTGAGGTTGAGCTGAAGGTTTTTATGAAGCCTGCATTCCCTCAGAACCAAGACTGTCTAAAAATCCAAACCTATAAAGAAACACCTACGACCTGAAAAAACATGTGCACTTTCTATTCCCCTCAAGTTTTTTCACTTCCTAAGCCTTGTATCAAGAGCCTCCTAATCTGAGAGAAGTAATTGGATATCAAATCAAGACAATACAAGGCAAGTGGGATGTTTGCCTTCACCAGAGCTGTTTCATTGTACAGCATCGCACAATACATCCACACCGACAGAGGTGGGAAGGCAGAATTGAGAATTGAGTCCGGACTGGTTCCAGAATGTTGAATCCATCGGAGTCGTACACCTCCAGAGTTATCAATTCCTCTTATCAGCCCTTTCTGAGAATGAACACAATGTGAAATTGAAACACACACATCACAGTTGTTTCCCTTATTCTAAGCAGCTATGATGCCCACCAAAATTAGGATACACAACATTATTATAAGTGTTTTTCTGAAGCAGCAATCTAAGTTGTACGTGCCCAAACAAAGGTTTTGCAGTCAAGCTATATTTACTGAACTATGTACTGTAGGTTGGAACACAACAATATGTGTTTGGAACATTGAACAAGCTGGGATAAACCAGAGTGAATTACCAAATGCAGACAATGCTGCCAGGTATACACATTTACTTTTAAAGATAGGTATTACTTTAACGATCAGTTTTGCCACTCTTTTCCATACCGTTTTAAAGAGAGCACTGCAATTCATTTTAAAATGTTAAAATATTTAGCCTACTTGACTCTGTCTTGAGACTTCGAGATAATAACTACTGTGCCAATGCTGAAAAGGACCACATTTTTCACAGAGAAAATTGAGAAGAGAATTGATAAAGACTCGGACCAATAAGCAATAAACAATGACATCAATATTGATAAGATCCTATCAATTCCCATCCTGACACACTGGTAATTCAAAGACATCCACCTACCTTTCTGATGAAGAAATACACCTACTATCAGATGGAGAAATCTATCTACTATCAGATGAAGAAATACAGTACACCTACTTATCATAATTACTAGGGCTGGGACTCGATTGAAAAAAAATAATCTAATTAATTAGAGGCTTTGTAATTAATTAATCGAAATTAATCGCATTTTAATTGTATATAAATATATGACCTGAGAACAGTGAGAAGTATTTTTTTTTCACATGGATTTTTAGTATAGCCTACTATTGGATAATGACTGAATACATAGGCCTAAGCTTAAGCAACACAAATATTGTTTATTAATAAGTCCAACAGACCAGTGCAATTTTTGCCATAAAGTGTAGCAATACCATATTTAGAAATAGTACATGTTCAGAAATTCATGTAGCCTATAGATAGGTAGACCTTCTGTAAACTATAATACTGTGATATCCTGTTAATTGTGTCACCTGTTGCCTTGAGTTGAGTTCATGAAATTGTTAGCCGTGTTCAAGTTCAACTCCAAATGACCTTTTGCAGCAACGAGAGCTGCCGGTGGCAGCAGGGGCGGGGATGCAAACGCTGCTATGAAGTTGTACACTCTCTACTTCCCGTGGTCTAGACTTGACCATGTGACGAATCACGAGGCACGGACCCGCACGGACTCTTGTGGATATGGGGAGGCATCTAAACACCTGCACACACGTCAGGGATGTAAAAGCCAATTAGGGCAAAGACCTGACGTCATGAAGGCAGGGTCTAGGCTCCGCTGCTCTCCGCAGTACCTCCAGACCGGCTGCTCTTTTGCGGAGCAGCCGCCTGGCCACGCCTTGCTCCCGCGATAAGTTGAGGCCATGTGATACCGACTGCCGAGTCGAAAACACGCCCATCTAGACCATCGTGGACAGATTTTTAACCACGTGCATGTTGTGCTGCGCAGTTTTTGTGCTGCGCAGCCAACTTGAACGCGCCTGTTGTGTCCCTTTAAGGGGAACTGGGGGGCGGAGTTTACGTGTGTGCGTGTGTGCTTGTATGCGGTTCTGAGTGTGAAGTTTCTTTTAGGTCTATGAAAGTTGGACATGGAATTAGGTGCGGTGGATTACTGTTATAAGCGTGAGTTGTGGCTGTAACAGCAACTCGGTTGCTATTTGTTTAATAAATAAAGCTCAGAGGTTTCCCTCAAGTGTCTGGAGGAGGCCTATCACAATACTTTGTCCACGCTAGCAGCTAGCTGCTTTATGTTTTGCACTGAGGTGATACCTGCGGTGATACGTCCTTGTTGCATAGGTTGCACACAACCATGCTCTTATCTACGCTTCCATCCGTTCGTTTTTTGTAACAACATTTCCCATCCACGGGGCCAACCAACGCGGTCACATCAGCTTCTTTGTTCATGTTCACTGTGCCACTGTGGTTTGTTTTGTCTGAACCGAACTCATGCGCGTTACTTGGTGCTCCAGTATAATCGGTCCGTCTGAAACTCATCCAGTGAGAAACGTTCCGCGGTGCAAAAATAAATAGGCATACGATTAAAATGCGTCAATTTTTTTAACGCATTAATGTTTGTGTAATTAATTAATCGTAATTAACGCGCTAAAGTCCCGGCCCTAATAATTACCACAAGTTATGAAAATATAGAAACATACACAAATTACTTTATTCATCCATCCATTTATTTTCCAATAGTTCAGTTCATTTCTCATCATTTTCCATTTATTTCCCATTAATTCATTAATTTGCACTGACCCATGAGCCATCTCTGGCACAAGGCAAAGGCACACAGGATCCAGCACCTCTGGCAGATACCATCACACTAACTACAGAGATGCAACTGAGACAATGTACAACTTGTAGCAGAGCCGTTTATAGAGAGTTGTGACAATTCAAACTCATGGGCGTCATGTTTCATCCCAATGTCGGATGATTCTACATGTAGGGTAAAGCTATGAAGCGAATACGGTATGTTGAAATAAATGGTTTATTCTCTTTTTTTGGCTGTAATGGTGATGACTTTATTAGAATGGGAAGAGTAATCAATTAGATTACTCGTTACTGCAAAAAGTAACTGTTAGTAACGCCGTTATTCCCATCACTGTTTGTAATGCCATCATTCCCATCTCTGGCAAGACTGTACTGTACTGTATGTAAAATTACACAATACATTTTGTTTGAAGAAGGGTACTTCAGTATTTAAAATAAAGATGACATAATTGTTGACACATTTTTGTTCTGTGTAGGCTACCCTTTATGGAATTTGAGCCCCTACCCCTCAAAAGGTGTTTGCACGGCCTTGATTGAGATAATAGATTATTTATCTTGAGTTGAAATTAATGAATACAAGAGAATGGAAAACATCTTGTTTTAATGTTGAATTTAGCTCATTTGTGTCTAGGAGAAATATGCTAGATTAAGAAGACATATTCATTTTCTTCTCCCCCTGGGAGAAATTGCAATTTCAGATGACTCTGATGAGAAGTGTGGATGTGGCTCCATTCAGATGACTGAGCAGCAGTATTGACCTCAAGGGAAAGACTGGAATCCAGCATAGTGGTCTGTCATTTATAGCAACACACACCACCATTTTATGAACTAAGCGTGACGTTGAATAACCCAATTTCATAGCAGAAAACTGTGGTCTGTTCATTTAAAGAAAATACTCCAAGCCCATTGGCTGTGGAAATGTGTATTCTGCATCACATAGGCTAGTATTTCTTACACAAATGTTTTGGGGTGTCCCATGGGAAAAACATTTTCCCAGTCAGATAAACATTGCAAGCAACTCAGAAAAGCTGTTGCTTCAAGAGTGTATATGTACACATTTTTAATCAGATATTGCCTCATTTGCATATATCAAAAAACAAATTAGACAAAGTGTGGAGTCACGTGATCTACTGGACAAGATGGCAGCCTAGGTTTTTAGCTCCTGGCCCGACCTTGACAAATTGTTGTTGCTTGCGAGTTATTCGTTGAAATATTGCCTCAATTTATGTGTCAGAACTAAGTGGACGAGATGTCTTCGAAGAACAAACTTTGTCGGCAAGATGTTGACGCTATTGCGGACTCCTTATTGGAAAAACAGCGAGGCTTCTTTGAACCGCGTCTGACGCAGCTTCAGAAGGTGGGGGAAGACAACGTAGAGAAGCTAACTGCTATTCATGCTGAACTAGCCTCCCTAACGGCAAGCTTGGGTTCCATCAAAAATGACGTGGAGCAACTTAAAACTACTGTCCAGAGCAATTCCAGTGCGCTCAATAGTTATGGCCAGTCTATGCAAGACGTGGAGTCGAAATTGGCAGACATGGAAGATAGAAACAGAAGGTGTAACGTTCGCATCGTGGGTTTGGAAGAGGGGCTCGAAGGCTCCAATGCCATTCAATATTTTACTCATTCCCTCCCCAAATGGTTCCCGACCCTCTCGGACACTCAGATTGAGATTATGAGGGCTCATCGAATCTACAGTGACACACGCAGTCGGGGAGCTAATCGTACAATGATTTTCAACGTGCTTCGTTACACAACTCGTCAGGCCATCTTGCGTGCTGCCAAGAAAAACCCTCTCTCCATTGATGGTCGGAAGATTCGTTTTTCGCCAGACTACAGCAACTTTACTGTAAAGCGCCGCCAAGCCTTCCACCAGGCCATGAACACGGCCCGGGCTAACGGCGTGGACTTCTTTCTACTGTATCCTGCTACGCTGAAAATCAAGGATGGAGCACAATACAGATCATTCTCCTCTCCCAAGGAGGCAGAGGACTACTTGGCTACAATCTCCGCAACTTCAGCGAACTTGGCCGACACTTCCGCGGACATCGCTGAGCCAGGTGACTGAGCGGCTTACTGAGGGTGAATCTACACTTCGCGATACGGATCACTGGTTTGTTCTTTTGGGTATTCTAATTTAAGAACTGGACGTTTTTTGAACATTTCTACGAGATGTGTACAGACTTTGTAATGAGCCTGGCTCACAAGGACTGTTTTGCCAGTTTACGTCATTTTGGCTGATCTTCACTTGTAGCCTATGCTATATCTGTTTTGAAGGCTATCTAGCCTACTTGCCTTAGCCTATTAATAGTTAAGCATAAAGTGGCTTATTTAGCGAACTAAGGTTATTAACAACTATTTGGTTTTTTTGGTATTACATGACATGCTCTGCACTTCTCACTTTTCAATGCCTGGTTAGGCCTTTTTTGTAGATGTTTAACGAGCTCTTTATTAGGCTCATGGGTATGCCATAGCCCTACCGTTCAAAGTTTTGGGCTGGTCTATCCCTGCGCTGCCCCATATCCATGTTTGGATCACAGACCTGCAGTTTGACTATGTATTTTCTCTTCTCTTTTATTCTTTGTTTAGATTTTTTGTTCTATGTGTCTATGTCTATGTTGTTTTTACGGAGGGACCTAACTTTGGATGCACAGTTGTTGAAATGTAATGTGGAAGGCTATGATCAGCGTTTTTCAGCCTTTTCAGCCTGTATGTGCCTTTATTTACAACCTTTTTTTCTTGATAATGGCTGAACTTTCTTTTTTAGTGTGGAACTGTGGTGGGTTGAATGCTCCCCATAAACGCGCGAGCACATTGAGCTTATTGAAGAGTAAAAAAGTTGATATTGCGTTGCTCCAGGAGACGCATCTGTTAAATGTGGATGCTGGACGTTTGGCTAACAGATTTTATTACACTGTGGCCTTCTCTTCGGCTACCACAAAGACGAAAGGTGTAGCAATTGTGGCTAGGCGTAATCTTCCACTTAAGGTATTGTCATCTTGGGCAGATGATGCGGGCAGGATTGTCATTACTAAAGCAGAATTTAATTCTAGGAAAATAGCACTCATCTCTGCATATGCCCCAAATGTTTTTGATGCCACTTTCTATGATACTCTTACTGTAAAAATGCTAGAATTGACTGATTACTCTTTTGTTGTTGGCGCAGACTTCAATGCGGTGTGGGACCCTGTTGTTGACCGGTCAAATGCGACATCATCAGGGGACCAGGGCCAGGCTACTAAGGCTTTAAAATCATGGGCCAGTACTCTAGGGCTGATGGACACGTGGCGGATGGTCAATCCCTCCTCAAAAGATTATACTTTCTATTCAGGCAGACATAAATCTTTTTCTAGAATTGATTTTCTTTTTGCATCTCACCAACTTTTTTACTCTATTGAGAAGGCAATCTTACTACCAATGGCTTTATCTGATCATAAGGGTGTCCTTTGCTCCATCACTTTGGGTCACCTATCTCGTCGTGCAGCTAGATGGCGATTTAACACGTCTTTATTAAAGAATGAAGCTTATATTGCTCAATTTATTACTGGATTCAAGGAATTTGCAGATTTTAATGTTGGCTCAGTGGAGGACTCAAGAATACTATGGGATGCCATAAAGGGTTTTATTAGGAGTAACGCTATACTGTTCTGCTCTAATGCACAGAAGGAAAAATCTCGTCAGCTGCAAACTCTTGAAAACAAATTTATGAGGTTAGATGCTGCTTTGCAATGTAAATTCTCAGAACAAGTGGCTTTAGAGCGTGCTTTAGTCAAGAAGGAAATTAATAATATTTTGAAACGGAAATCAGAATTTCAAATTCATAGAACAAGACAGCGATATTATTTTCATGGTGCCAGACCCAGCCACCTGCTTGCTATGAGAATTAGGACTTGTGATAATTTCTCTGACATACCAGCCATACAGATAACAGATGGTAGTATCAGCACTGATCCAAAGGAGATTAATAGCACTTTTAAAACCTTCTTCTCTGACCTGTACCAATCAGAGGTTATTCTAGATAAACAGCAGTGTGATGGCTGGTTGGCTCAACTGGACTTGTCCCAACTTTCTAGAGTGGACTCTGCAGGCCTAGATAACTCAATTACATCAGAGGAACTGAGAGTAGCTGTGCAGAAAATGCAGAAAGGTAAATCGCCAGGCATTGACGGAATCCCCCCTGAATTCTATATTACTTTTTGGGATCAGTTGAGTCCTTACCTTCTTGATATGATTAATGTCTCTATTGATAAGGGTGGGTTTTCCAGGGATGTTAACACTGCTTTAATTTCCTTACTCTTGAAAAGAGATAAGAACCCTACAGAGTGTTCTAGCTATCGCCCTCTTAGCCTGTTAAATTCTGATATAAAGATTTTTGCTAAATTCCTTGCCCTCCGTCTTGAGCCACACATGTCAGCATTAGTCAGTCCTGATCAAACAGGGTTTATAAAATCAAGATTGGCAGCAGATAATGTTCGACGCCTACTGCACATCATTGATGCTGCAGCGGACAGTAGGACGCCAATGTCTCTTCTCTCCCTAGATGCAATGAAAGCTTTTGACAGATTAGAATGGTCATTCTTGTGGTCAGTTTTGGAGGTAATGGGCTTTGGCTCCACTTTTATTAAAATGATCAAGGTTTTATATTCCAATCCTTCAGCTCAGGTATTAACTGGCCGGAATCTCTCAGCTCTCTTTTCAGTTTCTAGGTCTTCACGTCAGGGATGTCCATTAAGTCCTTCTCTATTTGTCATCTCACTTGAGCCACTTGCTCAAGCTATTAGACAGAGCGCCATGGTTTCTCCGATATGCATTCATAATACTCAACATCACCTGTCATTGTATGCAGATGATGTGATGCTGTTTTTGGAAAACCCTACTCAGTCTGTACCCCATCTCCTGTCTATCTGTGAGGAATTTGGGAAATTATCAGGATTTAAAATTAATTGGACCAAATCTGCTCTTCTTCATCTTAATATTCATGCCCAAAGCTCAGCCCTTTCTGTTGATATTCCTATTGTAAATCAGTTTAGATATTTGGGTATAGAAATCTTTCCCACTTTGAATCAGATTATCGGGCATAATTTCTCCATCACTTTAACCAGTGTTTTGAAGGATATGGATAGATGGATGGTTCTTCCCATGTCCATTCAATCACGTATTTCTATTGTCAAAATGAACATTTTACCAAGGATAAATTTTGTTAGTTCGATGCTTCCTCTCCCCCCTCCATCTGATTACTGGAGTAACCTTCAGTCTAAAGTCTCTCGTTTTGTATGGAAGGGGAAACGACCACGCTTGAAAATGTCGATTTTACAAAGGAGGAGGGAGGACGGTGGTCTTTCTGTTCCTAATTTTAAATTTTACTTTTGGTCATTTGTACTCAGGCCTTTGCTTTCTTGGTTTGACCCTCATTCCTCTGTCTCCTGGCGTTCTTTAGAAAGCAACTTAGTAGAACCCTGGTCTCTTCAGGATGTACTTTTTGCCAACGTCTCTAATAAGCAATGCCAGCTACGATTTGGCCCTATCGTCTCCTATCTTATACGCGCATGGAGACTGGTGGAAGCACATCCTCGTCTTCTATTTAAGTGGCACACCCTTTCACCAATATTCAATAATAAAGCTCTAATGATAGGCGGGAGGCCTGTATCATATCCTCAGTGGGAGCGGAGTGGCGTTCATCATCTAAAGGATATTTTTAATGATGATGGTCTACTCTCTTTTTCTGATATTCAGAATGCATTCAATCTGCCAGGTTCCTCTTTTTTCTTTTATTTACAGTTGAGATCAGCGCTCAAGGCATATGGTGTTCCTTGGCAGGGACCTTTGCCCACTCACCCAATTCGGAATTTGTTTGCCATACAATCTACAAATAAAGGAATGGTATCCAAACTCTATCAACTTTTGATAGTACCTACACAATTTGGGCTTCCTATTGAAAAGATCTGGGAACGAGACTGCCCTGAATTAGACAAAGAATTTGATTGGCATGATATGTGGTCTGATATTTCACAAGTATCACGAAACCCAGACCATCAACAAATTCATTTCAATTTTGCTCACAGGACGTATCTCACACCAGTGAAATTGCATCACATGAATTTCCTTACTGACTCTTGTTGCACACACTGTTCATTGAAAGCTCAGGGCACTTACCTGCACATGATGTGGGACTGTCCACCGGTCAGTAGGTTTTGGAACAGTGTGGCTTCCAATTTATCTGACCTGGTCAATGGTGCAATACCTGTGTCTGTGGGTGCATTGATTTTAAACGACTTAAGCCTACCTTACATTGCCAGACTTTGCAAAGATTTGGAAAAGATTTTTGAAAAACTACAGTCTCAGACCCTCTCACATCTAAAGACAATTCATTGAGGTTTTAGTCACAGTCTAGTCACAGGCCAGTCTCAGATTAGGATTTTGCAAAGACTGTGGGTCACTATTTACAAGACTGCTTAGATTCCTTCAAATTATTTCCATCGTGCAATAGGCTACACGTCATCATTCACAGGAAATCACATGATAGCCTACTCATATCAAAGTAATTTTTTCGCGTTTCTGCAGCATTGTTTGATGTGTGACATCACTAACAGATATAGAGCTGTTCTGTCACGTAGAACAACCGACTAATAAATTATAAGAAATGAAATAACAAATAATCATAAAGGCTACAGCTGTCGCCTATTTTGCCCCTTCCTGTTTCATGTTCGCGCAAGGTTACTATTGGTTTTTAATGTTCACGTCACTATTTGCATGAGCCACGACTGAAAAGACTTCCGATAATATCAAACATGTTTGATATTGTCGTAACGGCAAAACTAGAAAAAGACTGCCTCCGACGGACTTAAAACCGCTAAGATTGGCACCTTACACTAAACGATTTAGATGACGGGAGCGCGCTGCGATTTCAGTACAACTCCCAAGATTTCCGCCCGATTTTGGAAATTTAGTCGCCGACTGTTAAAACAGACCAAAATCGTGCAATGTAAGCCAGCCTTTATCAGACCTCAATCTTTCCAAACTCAATAAGCGTGCTGTCTTTGCTGGGCTGACAGCCGCGAAGAAACTTATTGTAACTCATTGGAAGCCACCACACACTCTTTCTGTTAAGAACTGGTCTCTTTCCTTTTTGGACATTACATATCTGGAGCTGTCTACTGCTCGAATTAATGGCGCATCCGACAAGACTTTAGATTTTTGGCACAGTCTTGCTGAATCTTTGAAAGAAATGCTTTTAGCTCTATAGCATTTTCCACTGTCTGCTGTGATAAATCCCCTCTGTTTTGTTTTGTTTTGTTTTGTTTTGTTTTGTTTTTTGTCTACAGTATGTCTATGTCTCTGTTTTATGTACATGTCTGTTAATGGTTTGGATTGTTTTTCTTTTTGTTAATGCCTCATTGAATGTATGAAAAAATACCATATGTTGTGTTTTGTATGGTTTTGCATTTAATAAAATAAACATTTGATCGCAAAAAAAAAATTAGACAAAGTGTAATACAAAAAGTATTTCTCTTAATATGAACATTAATCTGGTAGAAGTTTATGAGAATATCTATAAAGGGAAAAAAAGTCCCATTCACCTAGTGTAATAATAGTGTGATCTAGTGTCACCTATTGTGGTCATTTTCAGGACTTTCGTCCCGGATAGAGATTTTGGCACACATCCTGAGTTGTTGGGGTCATATTAGTCTAGAACAGTTGAGATATTCTTCGCTAAATGAAGCGCATATAAATCTTATACAGGACCTCTACTAACAGTCCGTTCAGTATGATTGGATAGTGTTTTTCCTGGATTGTTTGTGCCAGAGGCCACTAAAACTTTTCCTTTTTGTGTCAAAACTTTTAATTAATTGGTTGCAATGGGGATGTGAAGAGTATTTCAAACAATATGTAAAAAAAATGCTCCAGAGAGCATATATTATATATATTTATATTCCTCTTTTTAGGCAACTTTAGCATGGTATCAAATACATTTTCTCCCCACTGTATGCTGGCGTGTGCTGTGGGTAAAACACAACCACCAGATGGTGCCATGTCACCGTTTTTTTACATCCGAAGTGCAGTGATGTGAGGTGACGTGCTTGTGTCACTAGTGTACCATATGGACAAGACACTTCAGCTAATGAGTTTACAGTTGTATTGAAATTTGCAGTGGTTTCTCAATTATGAATATGTCTGTCAAATCATTCGAATGTCACTCAACAACCATAAGATGACATCAGAAAAATGTGCATTGTATTATTATTTCATTTTTCCAGAGCTGTACATGAATCTGTGAACATGTAACAGGCAGGGTTGTGCTGTGTCAAAGTTGATAAAAAATATCATACATCTGTGGTCTTCTCTGGTAACACTGGATTACCAGCTGAGTAGTTCAGGAGAAAGGAAAAAGTCAAGAGCTGTACAGCAACAAGGTTTTCAGTGCCTGATCTGCACTGCCTGTCTGGTTTGTTCTACACATTACGTATGACTAATTATGTATTAGGATGCTCAACGATTTGCCTGCCCAATGTGTACCACAGATGCAGCGTTTACACCATACCATTTGGTGGCCAAGTGGATCAGCTGGCAGTTCACAACAAGACGTGTAGGCTATATGAACTGCATAAACTGCCTGTTGTTTCGCTTGACAGTGAGAAAATGTGTGACAGAGTGAGAGATAGATGAAACACTTTACTGTCACATAAAAATGCTCTGCAATCGGCATAACATACTAATGACGTCTGGACATTAACCAACACACAGAGGAGCAGAACACTATATACTATAGAACAAATCAGGCAGGCATTACAGATCGGGCACAAACAGAGGTGTTTAAAATGAAAGACTGACACAGATCAGATGAGAAAGCTGCTGCTATAGGTTTCACATGAAATCAACTTGTGATAATAGGCTACGCGCACGAAAGGCTCTCTGTGCAGTCATTTACTAACAGTGGAGCTACATGTAGATGTGTGTTGAACCTGCTGATATTGTTAATGTAATTAGTGTCTAGTCTACCCGACCCAGTTAACACGTAAATCCTAAGGAGCAGAATATAACAGAAGATGTCATTACAACACAGTTAGTGCTCCGCAGAACAGCGTAGGGAGAGTCTTTTGTGCACAGTCTGTTTCCTGTTCAGCTAACCACAGTTTCTAAAAGAGCTGCAGGTTGTTTACAGACACCGTTGTAAAGGTGTGAAAGTCAAGACCTTTAGAGACACATAAGCCAAGCAACACACACCACTGTCACACAATGACCAAACTTCCTGTTTCTGTTATGGACTTTGTTGTAAGTCCTTCGACACTTGTCTGTACCCTGTTCATATTCCTAACATGGTGGGGCCATTTTATGCCTCAAAATGAAAAGACATCGAGAATGTACACAATATTTTTATTATACAAAAAAACCCTCAAGAATGCTAAAATGTGTAACCTTTGTTTTAGAGGAAATGCTGATCAGTTGACAGACTGCTATAAAGCGCTCACCGTTACATTTTAACTAATTTGGTTAATATGTGTGGTATTGCTATATATTTATAAATGATTACGGTAAAAAGGCTTTAGCTAAACACCGTTTCTACATCTTGCTCACAGCAGCATACACGGTAAAAAAGGAAAGGTCAGGGCTGTCCAATTTATCAAACAATATTATGTTACAATGACTTAAAACAGTCTAGTTTTGAATGAAACACAACCTTATTGTGTTCAAATAGTCATTCCAATTGAGTAATCCATTTTTTTCTAATTGAATCAAGTAGCCTACGGGGGCAAAGGAAAAGAAGGGTTGTCACATTTACCATACAAAACATGAAATGAAACAAACTCATGTTTTTCTATAAAACACAATGTTATTACGTTTAACTGACATATTTTGACAGCAATGAGTTTATCCAACAGAATTATGTTAGCAGGGTGTCTGCAGGTTTTAACAAGTGGAATTTTAGACTTTTTTAGACCTTTTTTAGACCATCATGGGTTAAATTTAAGACCTTCACAAAGTATTAAAAAAAAGAAATAACAAGCCATCCTGCATCCTGTGACGACAGTACATTACGGTTTCACATCTGTAGTTTTATTATTACGTTCCACTAACAGCAACATGTCATGTAGAACTACACGGACCATAACTGCCACCATAACAGAAAAAAAAACAGAACGGCGTGGAAAAGGACGTAAAACAAAACAAAAAAACATTAATCCTTTGTCGATATTTTCCATTGAAACGTAGGTCTTAAATTACTCAAACTCAATTTTAGACTTACAGTGCAAAATATCTCTATATTTTAGACTTTTTAAGGCCTAAAATTGAAAATGTGTCATTTTAGACTTTTTTAGACTTTTTAAGACCCCGTGGACACACTGTGTTAGATCAATGTGAAGCACCTGAACCAGTAAGGCAAAGGAACACATGAGTTGTCTTGGTGTCACCATTTCATTGTGTTTCATTGTGAGCCTTTGCAAGAACACTGAGATAGTTATGCAGCTAACAGTGTTTCCAAAAGTTTTCATTTGAGTTTCTTAAAGAGGACTATGCAGAATTTGGAGCTGAATTGTATCTTTGTTATGCTTTGAGATAAACTATGATTTGTTCCCACCATGAATGCGTATTGAGCATGCAAAGTATCATTAGTTCCATTACACATGTTTTCAACTTCAATGAATGCTTCCTGTGGGGCACACCATACTCAAAGTTGTCCTTTTACATTGATGTTGCAATACTAAGTAGCCTACATCTGAATGCCTTCATGCCACCTGTATAACAGAATGACGTTGACATTGCATAAATACTTAATATAAACTTCACTTAATCAATTTCACTGACACTACTTCATCAAATTAGGTTAACACAGCATGAATCAGTAAACGTAACATTTATTCATGTGTAACCGATGTACATCCAGCGATTCTTTTTTTTCAGTGTATGAAAACTAAACTGTACTTACATAAATTGCAAAAATAAGAATTATTATAAAATAAAGTAGCCTACTTGGTAAATTTGTAAACCAAAATAGAAATCAACGTTACAAATTGTTAATCATATGTGCTATAATACATGCTAAAATTTGAATAAACATGAAATACCATATAAAATCAGCAAATTATGTATGGGCTAGGAACGGATAACAGCAGTTGGCAGACGTGTAGGGGTGGGGGGCAGTGCTAAGTGAGTTGCTTCTCATCACAAGTTAAAGGGGGACACAAGACTTCATCAGTCTCTTAACCATCACTGCAACAAGAATTTGCCACTGAACATATTCCTCTGCCCGGTGAATTTACTGTGCATGCATGACAGCAGCTTGTTCAGAGTCCTTCTCTCTGACACTGATGTTACAAACTCCAGCTTCATGTCAACCAGGGTCAGCTTTCCTCAACAGACCAGTCAAGTCGCATGGCATCCTCTGCTGGGCTGACTGGTATAACATCAGCAGGAGAGTATGTGCGTGTGTGTGCGAATAAATGAGTCTCTTTCCCTCTTGCCTGTGCTTGTGGTGCAATGGGAATGGGATAGTGAGAACGGTAAGTTCTGAACCAAGTTCAGTTTCTCACAGATAAATATGCTCTGGTGATTCTAATCTGTTCAAGCTGTGTGTTCCACTTTACTGTAGATGGGATTTACTACACACTGCAACACACAAACATGAACATCAGCAATGAATCATTTGAATCATCATGAATATGATGGGAAAACATTAACAAATACATCACATGAGATGTAGTATGCAAGCAGGGTGAGGAGTCTGGCAATGTACCTGCCTATAGCTGAAACACTGCATAACAGCAGGACTCTAAGCTGTGCTTTTTGTTGTACAATTGTAGATGTATTAACTAGCCTACAGTAATTACTATAATACCATTATGAAGTAATGATGGAAGATGTTATCTAATATTCAGGCATTTTACAGACGCCTTCTGGCCTCAATACATGTAGTTTAATATTTGAAAATATAAAAAGCTTATACACATAGTCCCAGAATGCAAGATGCAAAAACAATAAATAATACCTTCAAATGATATTGTGATGGTATTTGTTTCACACTCAAAACTACTACAGTTTGTATGACTCTAGGTTATGTCTTCCTCACCACAGCAACACTTGGCTTTTTCACTTGGCTGTAGACAGTGGTACCAGACTCTGGAGCTGGACAGTTCTGTACAGGAGGACAGGTGTATAAGCAAGCACTGTTAGTGTTTACAGAAACATAATGATTGTTACAGTAACATAAATGATTTATCTGAGCCCTTCTCCTTGTGCCTTTCATGTATATATTTGGTGTTTATACAAATTAACAGCTATTACAAACCAATGATGATATTCAACCTTACCCGAGGAACTCTATTGCTGCTGTAATAGTTCCATAATTTATACAACTATATATAAGTTGTTCTGCACAGATCTGCAGCATCTCCAAGATGGGGACAGAGACCTAAAGTAGCTACAGTAAGTATGAATTTGAGAAAGCTGCGACTAAGGCTATGGTCGGACACAAGCTTGAAAACAAACTCAGTAATGACAGCAGAGGAGTGTGGGAAGGCTTGAAGCGAATTACTAACTGCACAAGCACAGCACCAGGGGTCAGTGATGACGTTCCTAAACTACCTGACAGCCGAAACGAGTTTTACTGTTGTTTTGATAAAGGTAATGCCAGTCACCTCACACAGTCTCCTCTAAATGACAGTCATATTATACACGATGCTGACAGTGCTGAGAACATCCTTGTTTATCTTACTTATATCCTTGTTTATCTTACTTACATTAAGTTGACTGTGTGTCTTAATCCACAGATGTGGTGGAGCTGTTTCATTACGGTTTGCTACGGAGTAAACCTTTGCTTAAAATAGCTAGGGGACAGCTGGGAGGAGAGACTTTAATCTAATTTAATATAATTACAAAAAAAGTATAATCAAGATTGAAAGCCATCATTCTGTGTATCGGTGTTGCGTTAATCCCACACATTTCGTTTGGCTGTCCTTTTTCAATGTACATCACTATATAATCTTATAAAACGGGGGAAAAATCACGGCTCCCAATGCATTTCTATGAAGCCATAACGTGAAATTGTCGGACCCTATCTTCATGTGCGGAACTACTGCACTGCCATTGGCTCATCCGCGTTCGATAGGCGGGACTTAGCCAAAGGTGAATTAAGCACTGCACAGTTGAGTTGGCTTCAGTGCTCACACATATTTTTAACAGGTCACTATAGAATGTAGAGTCCCTGACTGTTAAGTCTGCTGTCATACCTGTGCCCAAAAAGACCAACTCAGCCTCAACTCCGGTGGTGATGGAAATATTTAAAGGCATTGTATGCATGTACCTGTCCATGGTAGTTCCAGTTTGCATACAGGGTAAACAGGTCAGTTGAGTATACTGTGTCCCTATCCACTCTGTACTACAGCACCGGGTAACTAAGATTCTTAGGTTATAGCTCTGTCTTTAACACAATTTTACTGATCAAACTTTTTAAACAACTTCAACAGATCCTGAAATTTCTGCTGCACAGGAAACAGGTGGTAAGGGTAAACAGCAAAACCTCTGGGGTCAAATATATTAGCACTCTTATTCTTATTCCCCCTACAGTACTCACTGTACACTTATCTAAATTTGCAGATGCAATATTGGTAGGGCTCATCTCTAAGAATGATGACAATGTGACTTTCAGAAAAGAGGTCCTCACACTAGTGGAAGGGTGTTCCCACCAAAATTTAGATTCATTTTTTTAAGGAACACTTCACCGTTTTTTCATATTAAACTGTCATTCCCTTAATTAAGACGAGTTGGTACATACCTCTCACGTTTCAATGCGTGTACTCACTGGCTCTGGCGCGCGGCGCAACTTTGATAACATTTAGCTAGCCCAATGCATTCATTAGGATCCAAACAGAGATGAAGTTAGAAGTGACCAAACATCTCCATGTTTTCCCTATTAAAATACAGTTACACAAGTAGTCACACGACCAAGTATGGTGAGACAAAATAAAACGTGGTGCATTTCTAAGCAGGCAAAAGGGATAACTATATTGTGTGGCGGAATAACATTGGGAGCACTTAGTAATATCCTCACTCCAAAGTGAAACATAAAGTGCAAGAGTGAGGATATTACTGCGCCACAAAATATAGTTATCCCTCTTACCTGCTTAGAAATGCACCACGTTTTATTTTGTTTCACCATACTTGGTCGTGTGACTACTCGTGAACTTTATTTTAATAGGGAAAACATGGAGGTGTTTAGTCGCTTCTAACGTCATCTCTGTTTGGATCCTAATGAATGCATTGGGCTGTGCTATCAAAGTTGCGCAGCGCGCCAGAGCCAGTGAGTGCACGCATTGAAACGTGCGAGTATGTATCAACTCGTCTTAATTAAGGGAATAACATAGTTTAATATGAAAAAACGGTGAAGTGTTCCTTTAAAGACTAAGGAAATGGTAGTGGACTTTAGCCGCAAGGGGCTAGTGTCCCGGCCCCTGGCCATCAGGGGCACCGGCAGCTGAGAAAATTTGAGGTGGCCTGCAAGGGGATGTTGCAATTCTACCGCCACTACTGAGAGAATTCTCTCCTTCTCTATTACTGTCTGGTATGGAAACATCACTGTCCAGAACAGGCTACAGCTAGACAGAATAGTTCACATGGCGAAGAAGATCGTAGTTTGCAAACTCACCCCCTTATCAGAAATCTACACCCAAAAGGACCACATGCAAAGAAAGGGCATGAAAAAATCCTGCTAGATGTAACTCATCCTGCCAACCATCTCCAATCAGGTAGAAGGCTAAGGGCTATAACACAAAGACTGCATGCTTTTTAAATAGCATATACTGTAGTGCAATTAGATTTTTAAATAGCTCTCCATCCTTGCACCAATACCTCATGGAGGTAGATCAATCCAACACAGGTCTTGGATAGTGTGTCTTTGTTTCTTTTTTTAGCAATATGTTTTAAACTGTATTCATGCTATTATGCCACTGTATTAAATGTTACATTTGCACTTGAAATCTGCACTTTAGGTGAACTTCTACTAAAGTCACTTGCCATTTTAGATTCTTGTCTATGTAGGGACGAGCCATGAATTAATGAATCTTATACAACAGTTAGGTCCGGTCGAACGATTTAACTATATCTGATTGGACGAGACGCGTTCTATCAGTGGTGATATTAAGCAATATCACCACTGGTGACTCTTCACAGCTAATAATCACTCCGCCAATGTATCCTACTGTGGCCGAGAAGGGTCACAACACATGCATATTCAAAAGCATCTGCAACCTCAGGGTCACAATACATGCATATTCAAAAATGTATGCAACCTCAGAAAAAACCTGCAACCTCAGAAAAAACCCTGCAAACTCAGAAAACACTTTCTAACTCAGAAAACGCTGCAAATATTCACAACACGAGCAAATATGGAAACGAACTGCAAACTAGATGAAAACGAACTGTAAGTAGATGATGTTTCCTGGGGGACCATAATCAGTGACGGGCTCCGTGAATTTCCAATCTGCTAGAGAGCTAACGTTACGTCTTTGGGCATGTTATAAATCGCCAGAATCATGTCTAATAATGTCAAATACAGCGCCCTCCACAATTATTGGCACCCCTGGTTAAGATGTGTTCTTTAGCTTCTAATAAATTCATTTTTTTTTTCAAATAATATAGGACCACAATGGAAAAAAAAGCGTTAAATCCAACCTTTAATGCAAGTGCATTTATTTAGAAGGAAAAAAATCCCACATTAAGAAATAATTATTCTTCATAAAATCACCTGTTCCACAATTATTGGCACCCCTAACAATTCCTAGGAAATAAATGTAACTAAAGTATTTCTGTCATTTCTGTCATTTCTACAGTAGTTTACAAAGTCAATCAGAGTATGTAGGAACATTTAATTAGTAATTCTTAACATCCTGTTTCCCTGGGCTATCAATATGATGTGACACAGAGGCCATTTCTCTTCAACATGGGAAAGACAAAGGAACACACTGTTCAAGTAAGGCAGATGTGTGTCGACCTTCACAAGTAAGGCAATGGCTATAAGAAAATAGCCACTCGCACACCTGCCCATATCTATGGTCAGAGGAATCGTTAAGAAGTTTAAAACAACTGGAACAGTGGTAAACAAGCCTGGAAGAGGACGCATGTTTATTTTGCCACCACGCACAGTGAGGAGGATGGTAAGAGAAATAAAAAAAATCTCCAAAACTCACTGTTACAGAATTGCATCAAATGGTTGCATCTTGGGGTCACAAAGTCTCCAAAACAACCATCAGGCACTATCTACATGCCAACAAGTTGTTTGGGAGGCATGCAGGGAAAACAACCTTTCTCACTCAAAATCATAAGCATCGGCATGAGGATCGGTGATGCTGTGGGCCTGTTTCTCTTCCAAAGGGCCTGGGAACCTTGTTAGGGTGCATGGCATCATGAATGCTTTGAAATACCAGGACATTTTAAATCAAAATCTGGTGGCCTCTGCCCGAAAGCTGAAGATGGATCATCACTGGGTCTTTCAGCAAGATAATGACCCTAAACATATGGCCAAGTCTACACAGAAATGGTTCACCAGACACCGTATCAAGCTCCTACCATGGCCATCTCAGTTCCCAGACCTCAACCCCATTGAAAACCTGTGTGCTGAGTTGAAGAGGAGAGTGCAGAGGAGAGAACCCAGGTCGTTGGATGATTTGGAGATTTTGTGCAAAGAGGAATGGTCGAAGATCCCTCTTTCTGTTTTCTCTAATCTTGTGAAACATTATAAGACAAGATTAGGTAGGTGCTGTTTTATTAGCAAAAGGGGGTTGTACAAAGCATTTACATCAGGGGTGCCAATAATTGTGGCACACATGATTTGATGTAAAATAATTATTTCTTAATGTGGGATTTTTTTCCTTCTAAATAAATGCACTTGTATTAAAGGTTGGATTTTACGCTTTTTTTCATTGTGGTCCTATATTATTTGGAAAAAAAAATAATTTATCAGAAGCTAAAGAACACATCTTAACCAGGGGTGCCAATAATTGTGGAGGGCGCTGTAACATAGCATACTCTAGCCTACATACATAGGCCTATTCTAACATAGAACTGACATCAATTAGCCTACAAAAAATTATATTTCGACTTTAAAATATCTCCTATGGACGCTATGTTTTCCATTCATTCCAATGGGGAAAGGTTTGAGGATTTTCAACACAAAATTAGTTTACACTTCGAAATTCGTTGCACCATTTATATCACAGCTACCCTATTGCCTAACAAAGACAACAACATCAACATCTTCTGTTTCGTGCATTTTTTCAGGATTTGAAATGTTGTCAACGATTTGTGTGCAAACCGCTGATTAGCCGACAGCTAGCTAGCTAAGGCTAACATGACAGATGGCCTGTAGCCCATAGATATATATAGAACTATATATCTATGCAGTAGCCTATGTGACTTCAGGTGAATTTATTGGTCACAAAACCAGACACATGTCAACTAACTGGCAGTGCCTTTCAAAAATGCCTCACAGAAACATTATCAATATGATACAATTGATTTACAAACACTTTCACTTCTCTGGACAGAGGCCACTCACTGATTCGTCACTGTCCGTCACTGATTATGGTCCCCATTTCCGTTTTCGTAGTTGCATTTCGTTTTCGTAGTTGCATTTCGTTTTCATCTAGTTTGCAGTTCGTTTCCATTTAGTTTGCAGTTCTTTTCCATCTAGTTTGCAGTTCGTTTCCATCTAGTTTGCAGTTCGTTTCCATATTTGCTCGCGTTTTCTGAGTTTGAAAGTGTTTTCTGAGGTTGCAGATATTTTTGAATATGCATGTGTTGTGACCCTGAGAATGCAGATGTTTTTGAATATGCATGTGTTGTGACCCTTCTCGGCCACCGTAGTATCCAGAGACAGTTGATTCTTCGCTTTGATTTAACAAGAAACGGCATTCCATGTTCTTTGATATAGCAGTTGCATAGCAACCGCGTTCTGAGGCCTACTTCAGATAGCGGAGGAACTGGGGGGAAAAAAAACCAATGGCAAATAATAAAATATCCTTCCTAAAAATGCACTCTGGTATCTTTTTTTGTTGGCAATGGAACGGTTGTATGAAGGCGTTATCACACACTCGTGGTCGTGGTATTGTTGGCCTATATCGCCAAGGCTGTGGTTCGCCGTAACACAGCCATGGCAATAGATAGGCTACTCCCACCCGGGCAATAATGCTTAAATGTACTGTGCTTGTACTGTACTTTGTCTTATGTCTTTGTCTATTTCTATGTCTATGTCTGTCCCAGGCTTCCTATTTTTGTGCGGTGTTGTCTTGCCTCTTGTAGAGCACACTGCAGCAAATTTCTAAAAACTCTGTTGTATGGCAATTAAAGCATTACTGTAATCTCCTTACCTCTAGATTCTCACCAGCTGAGTCAGGCTGATGGGAGTGTGGTAGGCTGTAGAGTGTGGTGTTTGGTGGCTCTATGCTTAGAGAACCCTGTAGCACACACATTTATTAGGCTACATGTAGGCAAGTCAAGCAATAGCTTATTGTGTGAGGTAGGCCTAATACATGTGAATATTACATTTTATTGACTGATTCTAATTGAACATCAGATATTCACCTGATGTGTTGCATCTTCTCCACTGGGTGTTTCTTTTGGATCCTACAGATGGACAGAGAGAATACAGAAATTGACCGCATGGCTCAATAATAGGAAATAAGCATATTTTAATTGGCAGTGAATAATTTGGTTCGTCAGAAGTGTTCGGACAGTAAGAACCTAACATATTCATTACCTTAACCGTGCCATACTCTGTGGAATATTTGTCTGTAAGAATATGAGAATGTGATCAGTTCTCTTTCACAGCTGAGATGAAAGTCAAAATAATTTCTGTCTGCTTCCATGTACCTGATACCACTTGTCTCCACCGACACCATACCACTAGAAATACAGCAATGGTAAGAATGGCAATAACCACAG
Source organism: Sardina pilchardus (assembly GCF_963854185.1). Taxonomy (NCBI): domain Eukaryota; kingdom Metazoa; phylum Chordata; class Actinopteri; order Clupeiformes; family Clupeidae; genus Sardina; species Sardina pilchardus. Next base: position 12,046,182 of record NC_084995.1, read on the forward strand.
AACCCACAATCACAGCAGTCAGATTTTGTCCTGAAGAAAACAAATCATCATTATGAAATTGACATGGCATACATTATTAGACTGTAATGCCTTCTGTAGTTCTTTCTCTACATTTGGTTCTTTAGGAGAGTCCTTATGTGTTTGATACTCTCAGTATGCATTATGTGAGAATAGTTAAACATTATTACATTTGTTTAGCTAGCATTACAGGGTATCACGTGTGTTGCACTTGAACGGCTGATGGTCATGCAGTTTCCATACCCCAACAGACAATTTCAGCGCTCCCCCAGACCACACTGATGAGCAGCCAATCAACAAACTCCTATCACCTCCATCACCTTCAACCCCCAAACTCTATATAAACGAACCCACCATGGTCAGTGTCGGTAAAGTTACATTGGAGCCAAAGAAGTTGCTGGAATTTCATCACAGAGATTCCCAGATAACTATTCCATTACTGCTGTGCATCCATAGGATAAGTCAAAGCTATTGCCATCACTATGTGTGGTGTTCAGTCTACTACTGTAGACGAAATGCATGTGTGTGTGCTTGTGTGTTTGTAAGACAGTGACTGATGAAAGTGACTGACTGAAACATCTGTTTGTTAATAAATTGGATGCAATGTGAAGGAAGCAGTCACTTACTTATAAGTTATTTTAACTATGTACTGCATGGCAGTAAAAAATGAGTGGGGGTGGGGGTGTGGGTGTGTATCTGTGCTTGTGGATGTCATTGTGTGTGTGTGTATTATATTCTTGTATGTGTGTGTGTGTGTGTGTGTGTGTGTGTGTGTGTGTGTGTGTGTGTGTGATAGTATCATCCTAAACCAGCAACCCTTCGCTCAACACCACCATCTACAGGCAGATGGGTGTACAGTCACTAAATGTACACATAAAATTGATAAAATTGATAAAATTCCACAAACCTTGGCATACTCCCAGAGTATGTCAGGCTAATCATGCACATGAAATGTGGTGCAGTTCATAACATCTGAAGATAGGGGCAATTAAAGCAGTATAATATTGCATTTTCATTACCATGGGGGCAAATCACAAATGACCGGTGACAAGGTCAGTTGATGCAGGCTCTCATACCATACACATTTTGTCATCATCTGTGCCACGGTTCAGGTAGTTATTTAGAAAATGTTTTCTAATATAATAATAATAAAAAAATGGGGGGGGGCAGTGCAGGGGTGGAGTGGCCCCCAGGGACCAAACTAAATAAGAAGAAATGTCTATGAGGGGTACATGTCTGATGAAGGGCTAGGGGCCCGAAACGTGGTCATTCCATTAAAAAAACTGTGGAGCATTTTCTGGTGTGCGGACTTCTCTCTCTGTCCAGCACCCAGTTTTTCATCGTTTTTTGGATGTGCGTGCGGTAGCCTACTCTTTTACTAGGGGTACATGCCCATGCAAGTTTCATGTGCCCAGGAATCGTTTACCAAAAATTCAGGAAGTAGATGACGGGGGGGCTGTACTCACATACAGTTAAACCATATTTAAACATGTCCCCATGTCTAAGGACTTATCTATCTTATGCTTACCTTCATAAATAGGACATAGCAGTTTGATCTGCCTTGTGTCAGTGCTAAAGTTCGCTGCGTTGCTATAGTTACAGATGACAAGAGCATCTCTGACAGAGAGTGAGAGAGTGAAGTCAGTGGAGGCTTTTCTCTCTGGAGAGGAGATGATGTCATTACAAGTCGAGGTCAGAGAGAGGTCACCACCTCTGCAGGTCACATTAGAAAAATCACCAAGAGATTGGTTAGAGACAACAGACAGGACAGGGGCCTCTACTGGATCTGAAACACACACACACACACACACACACACACACATAGAGAGAGAGAGAGAGAGAGAGAAATACACACAGATTAACTACAGAACATTCCGTGTCTCAAAACAATTAATTTCAGGATCTTCCAGTGAGACTATGGAATTTTTACCAGACATTGGCCGCGTTTCCCAAACGCGATCTTTCTTAAGGACTTAAGAAGGCTCCAAAGAAGGAATCGCTAAGAAGGAGCGCTAAGATACGGGTGTTTCCCAAACACGTTCTTAACTGCCTTCTTAGGAGAATCTTAAGATCAAGCCAAAGAAGCTTCTGAGAAGCTCTTAACGAGAGCTGTTCACCACGGTGGTGCTGAAACGGAATCAATCGATGCCAGGCAAATCGATCACCCACCCCTTTATAAGCGCACAAGTCACACACAGCGTCCCGTGTTCCCCCTACAGGTGCAATTAGGCTACGCATGTATCGTGTGTGTGTGCGTGTTTGTGTGTGTGTGTGTGCAGGCCCGGGTGGCTAATTGGGAGATTCGGGAGGATTACCGGTGGGCCGTTAACGTTTTGGGCCAGTGTGAATATCGTGAGCTTAAATATATTGTTTCTGAAGATAATTTGCTGCGCCTTTGCGGCACTTCTGCACCCTGGGCTGTGCGGTCGCAGCTCCTTACGTCTGCCAAAAAACTGAAACTAACTGATAAAACAGAGTGATTATCAATATAGCCTAGGCCTATTTTTTATTAGCCCAGGCCATTCATATATTAACTCAGACACATCCCATCTCTCTTATAGATAGTGTAGTAGTAGGCATGTGATGTATGCTAGTCTACTTTATTAATATCCGAGAAGATGTAACCCTCCAGCCCATGTGGCCTGCGAGTGGGGTGCACATACAGTATGCATTAATGTAAAACCGGACTTTTACATCGCAGACTTTGGCAACGCCTAGAGTAGGCTACTGTAGCAGGTGAAGCCTCATTAGGTTCTTAGTTCAATTACATCTGTTTCCTTGATATCCGTGGAATGCCACAGGGTTGTTGATGTTTTTTGTATGTGAAGTATTATAAACTCATATGCATGTGTTGAAAACTTAAACATGTAATTCAATATTATTTTTTTAAGTCTATGTTTCTTGTGCCAGTGGTCCACAGCCACGAGTGCATTGCAACATTGAAAATTGTTTTATTGTGATACATTTCCCTGACGCAGCTTGATCAATAAAGCCTAGAAATCTAGGTGCCCCTCGCGGCAGGCTATGATCACTGAGCATTTGATCGCTAAGAAGGCTGTTATGTTTCCTTCTTAGTGAATGATCTTCTTAATTATATTGCAAAATGTTGGGGCTGATGGACATTGAAATCTGGGGGTTCGCTATTAAGTGTCATGTAGCCTCCTTAAAAGAGTGTCGGGATTTCCACCTGCTAGACGCCGCATTAATTCATTGATGGAATGGAAACATAAATATTTCATGGCCAAGTAGCCTACACTACAGGCTACAGAATAGTCTATCTTATGACAGACTTTGCACTGCTCTGAACGTGTGTCATATTTGGCTCAGCGCTGTTTTCTCTGGGCAAGTTCCCGCACTAAGACGTTACTTTGTGTTTGATGCGTTCAGAAAGGTGCGCCGTCTGTCAGTTAATAGCATAGCCTATTCTGATGTATTGACACAGAAGATCGTTAGATGTCAAGAGTTTTAGCAAGCTACTGTAGCATCAGTTAAGTTGCATTCATATCAAGGGGGGGAAGTCCTTGTCCCCACCGGAGATTAAAATAATTTAGCAGAGGTAGATAAGGGGGGAAAGCTTTAAGATTAATACTGTTAAACCGTGATATGTTTGTTTGGAAGTCCTTTCTCCACTTCCGACGAAGAGCTTGGTCCTAGACTCGCCCTAACCTATGGTTTTACACAGGAGCAGGCTGTGTAATAACGGCGGGTGAACTTATATATTTTGTTCCATATCTGTATTTTCCCACTGCTGTTGTAACAGCCGAACACTTCCCGACATCGTAAGCCAAAAAACGAAGGGAAAAAAGACGATTTACTCCATTCCACTGGTAAACGTTAGCAAATTTATCGCCTACGAGCTGCGGTCGTGGCTGCGGTAGCTAAACCGCAGTAATGGCGCTGCCACCAGATGGCATCATAGAGAATCCAGCGCCGGATTCGTGTATGTATATATACAGTATATATATATATATATATATACAGTAGATAGATAGATAGATAGATAGATAGATATAGATAGATGGATGAGCATCATGCACAATGGCAAACTTTTGTTTTTTAGTGGAGTGAGAGTGAAATTGTGGTGGTTTTATTAATTGTCTGGCTTATTTAAGTTGGCAGTGTATCTGGTCTGCTGAATCACATGTTTTCAGATACCACAAATAAACAACTCGATATTTTGATGTTTTGCCATTGGTAGTCAGACTACCCATCCAGTCACTCAACTATACATGTAAGAAATCTTAAAACGTTTAATTTGCATAAAATGTCCCCTCATGAAAGTCATGAGTCTACTCACCCAGAACAGAGAGTGTGTAATTAACATGAACGTCTCTTCCTGCAATGATCTCTCCTCTGTAGAGTCCACTGTCACTCTTCTGCAGGTTCTTCAGCTCCAGAGAGAAGGTCTCCTTATTAAACTCCACTCTGCCTTCATGGTTGAATACTTCAACAGTGTCTCTCCTGCGAAGATATCTAATTATTCTGACAGGGCCAAAGTGCCACTCTATGATTTCTATGCCCTTCTGCTCCAGGGGCTCCTGGTCCTGCTTGAACTCCAGAGTGACAGATCCTCCAGTTACAGAGTACTTAGAGGACCCAGCTGAGGAAGAGAGACAACATATGGTTTGAAGAGCATGATGAAGTCACATCATGTTACTTCAGTGCAATGTAAATCAGTTACAGCACAAGGTTCGGAATTAGTTTTAAAGTAACACTTCACCGTTTTTTCATATTAAACTATGTTAATTCCCTTTATTCCCAGTATATTTTGTGGCACAGTAATATCCTCACTCTTGCACTTTCAGTTTCACTTTGGAGTGAGGATATTACTGCGCAGAGTCTAAGTGCTCCCAATGTTATTCCGCCACACAATATAGTTATCCCTGTTACCTGCTTAGAAATGCACCACGTTTTATTTTGTCTCACCATACTTGGTTGTGTGACTACTTGTGTAACTGTATTATAATAGGGAAAACATAGATGTTTGGTCGCTTCTAACTTCATCTCTGTTTGGATCCTAATGAATGCATTGGGCTAGCTAAGTGCTATCAAAGTTGCGCCCCGCGCCAGAGCCAGTGACTGCACGCATTCAAACGTGAGAGGTATGTATCAACTCGTCCTAGTTAAGGGAATAACGTAGTTTAATATGAAAAAACGGTGAAGTGTTCCTTTAAAGGATTTACTGTTAAAGGGACACCGATTAGCATTAAGCTAAGTTTTGTACTGTATCTTTAGAAAAACAGTCATGTCCCTCAGTTTGCCTTGAGATGGGAGAAATATGGATTTCAATTTTGGACTTCCTGCTTTCAATGATGTAAAAATCATCATTTTACATCATTGAAAGCAGGAAGTCCTCTTCATGGGTTCCATTGAAATACGTATCTCAAGGCAAACTGAGGGAATGATGCGCGACCATTCAAAAACATGACTGGTTTTCTAAAGATACAAAGCTTAATGCTAATCAGTGAAGTGTCCCTTTAAAGAGACCCTATGCAACTTTTTCATAGTCATAAAATCGCTCAGAAATCGTTGTTTTGCTTGACTGACCAGTTTCATCGAAAACAGTAATATTTCCTCCCGTCCCTAGTGTCCCTATCCGCTATTGCAACCTTGCAGTTTCTGCAGGAGACGATCGTCTCCTGTTTACATCTGGAAGTCTGAGACGTGTAAGGAACAAGAAGAACCACGCTTGAAATTTATATATAGCCTATATATGTATAAATATACACGCTAAAGCTGTCGGGGAAGCTCTGCAGAGAAATATGCAAGCATAAAACGAGCGAAAATGAAAAACGAAACCGAAACTTAAGATGAAATCGCCAATCCTGCATAGTTCCTCTTTAAATGTAACTATATTGTTGTTATTTGTACGTCTCTTTGGACAAAAGTGCCTGCTAAATTCCATAACCCTAACATGTTACCTTGGTAGTTACAAATTCAAACACAAACACTAACCCCCCCAACCAACAGCCAGAGCGCCCTCAACCTCCTCCTCTCGGCGCTTCTTGGCGCTTCGATAAGTGTTTATTGTTGCTAAGTTACCAAGACCAGAGACGGTTTATAACGAGAAGTGCCATTGACGAGCCCGGCGCTGTTCTAAAAGTTGAACAGATTTCAACTTTGAGCGCTCTGAGCGCTGCGACAAAAAAACGTCGGCGCCGACAGTTTTTTTCCGCCGAGGGCGCTCGGCGCTGTGAGCGCTGGGCTACATAGACTTTACATTGAAAATTGTCGCCGTCGGCGCAAAAAACGCGTTTGGTGGACACAGCACCTAACAGCACAAACAGGAGTAGGGGAGCGCCTGGACGAATGAAACGGAGGACAAATGAAACATTGCGATTTTCTCCTAAGCCGTTCAAAATTGAAACGTCAAAATTTGTCACCAAGCACAGCACGCAAGCCTTGCCAGACCAGGGAAAAATCATGTTGATATGTCACGCTGATCTTGAGTTAGACCCGACAAAGCGTTTTGACGTGCGCCAAGTAAATGTTCTATTACGCCGATTTTTTCAAATATCAAGTTGTATTTATGGCGTCATGTAATGCTATCATGAATGAATAGATGAATTGGTAGTGTAACTTATCCTACTGTATGCAATGTCAAAGTTAGTTAGTTTAGGAGAAAAACAGGTTTTGCTGCGAGAAGTCACTGTCGGGACAAATGAAACATGACGTCGTCTTCCGGTTGACCTTGTATTTTTGAACAAATGTTAGGCTGATCAAGTGCTCGTCACTCAACATGACTTAAATCTGTGAAATAATTAAGTTAAATCAGTATATTAATGATATAGCTATAGCCTATAGATATAGCTATGACTCCCACCGACCTCATTAGTCCAAATGTGCATTTGAATGCAGCAAATATTATTTGATAATTACTTAAATATTGCGAGAATTCTCCTAAAAATTTAACAGCACTTACAAAACATGTCCCTTGACAGGTATATTACATGAAAACGTGAATAATGTTTACAGTTTCTTTAGATTTGATAATGTTTCATTTGTCCTACCCCAGCGTTTAAACTGTCCCTGCCACTTGGGACATTTGAAACAAATGACCACTTCTGTTCAAACTTAAATTACACCACAATCGTCATACATATCCTACCAAATATCACAAGATTTTAAGAGACCACATATGTGAGTTGCTGATCACACAAAATTTTTTTTTATTTTTGTAACGTCGTCTTTGAAAACAACGTTTAACCGAAAATTGTTTCATCCGTCCAGGCGCTCCCCTACAGAGGATACAGAGATTATGTGGTTTGAGTTCCTTCCTGGTGTTATGAAGAGGAGGCTGACACTGAAGTAACCACATGTAAACCATGCACCTAAATGCACAACTGATGCACAACAAATGGTGCAGGTATTAAAAATGGTAGCTGTTCTCTCATATTGGATGACATGAATTTGGTCTTTTTGACACACTGTACATGGCTTGATTGTTCAGCAGTAACATTGAGTTCCTATGGCAATTCTTGTCTTGCCTGACATAACTTAAAGGAACAGTTCACCGTTTTTTCATATTAAAAGTGTTCCTACCGCTCTTATTTTCTTCAGATCTTTAGACGAGGTATGGTCATCATAGATTCTCCTATGGGGATCTATCAGAATCCGAAAGCTCTCATTTGGTTTCACTTTCTCAATAAAACACATTAAATACATTTCTGTGTGTCAACATCTCTGAGGACCTCTCTCTCAATACTTCTACCCTTGGGGCAGCCGTGGCCTGCTGGTTAGAGCTTAGGGCTGGAAACTGAAAATGGGTGGGGGAGCGGCAGAAGCGCCCTTGAGCAAGGCACCTAACCCCTCATTCCTCCCTGAGTTGGTGTGTGCTTCACCTCACTGTGTGCCCTATGAGTTTCACTAATTCATGGATTGGGATAAATGCAGAGACCAAATTTCTTTTAAATATGCTCATTGAGCTCAATGCAAACCAAACAGGCTAGACTAACTAAAGAAATCTTTAGCTATGGTGAAGTGTATGTGATGATGTGGGGCTTTTTTAATTCCAAAGGCCAAGGGAACTTGGAAATAGCTGGCCTTTAAAAATAAAAACATATAAAAAATCCTCCTGCTCCTGGGAATTTAACATAGGGGTCAAATACTTATGCCCCCTGTATTTAAGGAATAACATTTAGGCCTATTTATTTACGATCCCATATGAAAAAGAAATAGAAAAAACTTATACTGCCAGCAATGTGTTTTATATCCAAAACTTGTATGATTTATTCTTGAAAGTGGCCCCTTTCTCGTTTTCCTCATACAATGTCATATAGCCCTTACGGGTTCCAAAGTTCTATATGTTTCAGGTTACACAGATTTACTAAGGATCTTATAATGGTTTCACTGTCACATAAAAATCTATCATTTTAAGATTATAACCGAACTAGCAGGTTCAGAGGAAGCCACTCTACTGAACTCTAGCTCTGTATCCCGTGGACAACCAACCAGCTAAGCCCCCAACCCCCGAACCCCATTTTCTGTTAATAATAAATGTTTCTACCAACCTGTATGATATGTGAAGCCCAGCTGAATCAAGCAAAATAAAATTATCATCGTCATCCTCAATACAGCAGCATAACAGGAGTGGCAGCCATACAGACGTTTTCGCAGTGTGCACTTCCTGGTTGAATGAGGAGGTGACATTTCGGTGACAGCATGTGTGTCTGCTAGACGCTGCAGACCATCAATGTGAATGGTCTATATGTTTGTCGATAGGACTGACTCTGTAGAAGTGAACACAGTCTCATCATTGATGTTCAGAATCATATCAGGCCATAGGTGTAACCACATTAAAGGGATCTCCACAGAACTTTTGACTGTTTTCGCATAATCACTCTGTAAGTACTCATTTGAACATTTTGTGTGTAAGGGAGGGACAAACATTATTCAAAAACAGATTGCACCTATGGTGTCAGTGGCCAACTTGGCTATCTCCATCCAAGTGGATTAGCCAGGCTAGAATGTGGAAAAGCTTGGTTTATGCATAGCAGATGCAGTGCCACACAGATGCTGTATATTTTGCAACTAGAATAGTCCTGGTATAGGCCTAAGTCTAATTCAATCCTAGTAAGGGATGGAAGGGTCTCTCAGAATTCCGGAAGAAAAAGTAATGTCCGCATTTGCAGGCATTTGCCTGATGAAGACCCAGTAGGGTCGAAACGTTGCACTTTTTTCAATATTAAATCAGGAGCATTTATCAGTGTTGCCGACATTACTTTTCCTTCCATAGTTACTCTCCATTTGTCCTGCACCTGCAAGGTGGGATGTGCGCACAGCTACTCTTCTTGAACGCATCTCAGAATTCCACCTTTTAAATGGTTTACTGTTAATTGGTAGCTGACTAAATACTTGTTTTGACACACACACACATACCCACCCACCCACACACACACACACACACACACACACACACACACACACACACACACATTCAGATACATCGGTATTGTGAATAGACCAATTTATGTCGTAGTAGTTAAAAGCAGTGTTGGGAAGGTTAAGCCTTTTAAACTGTAGCCTATTCCATGACAGATTAGAATGTGTGCCCTAAAATGTATTTGTATTGTATTGTGATAGATATTTACCTGGCCTGAAACATGCTGGCCCCATTGGCCTACAACAGTTTTTCCATTTAGACTATCAATATGAACAGAAGAAAAGAGAAAGGAGTCACCTGAGAGATACATATAGGCCTATATGGTGTGGTTAAAATTATTTGAATTTGAGTTTGAAGGCTTAGCCTTTATCAGTGTGACTGACTGTATTCTGAATACCATCCATTTCATTTGTAACTGTACTTTGAATGCAGTTTGTCTTATTTTGTATTTTAAATACATAATGCAGAATAGGCCCTACATCCCTTACTTCCCTGCACTAATAAGTGTCCATTCTTTGTGAGTGCTAAAATTAACAAGAAAGATGCATTATTAGACCTAATACAATCCTTTCACATATTCGAAACTCTTTCCCCGAGAGTTGAACATTGGCTTTGCCTGAACCCATTTATTACACAATGATGTCATCCTGGAAGCAGCTCTCCTACACATAGCCTAGTAGTTCTTCGCTGTTTGTGTTCATGTAGCCTACAGTAGCCTACTGTACTGTATGTTGATTGTTGAGACAGGTGCCATAAGAAGGGCCCTGACCACCATAATGACAGCACGATGTCGCCACCTGGTGGAAATTAGGGGTGGCGTGCCTGGTATTGGTATTGTTATTGTTGTTAAAATGGCGACCGGAGGAGAGGCCCCCGAATCTTGGTACCTTGCCCTGTTGGGATTTGCAGAACATTTTAGGACATCTAGTCCCCCGAAGATTCGTCTTTGCGTGCATTGTCTCCAAGCCGTTTTTCAGTTCAAGCCGCCGCAAAGGGTCGAAGCGCGAACTCACCTTCAGCTGGGTTCTGTGTTGTACCATCACACTAAGAACAGCGAGCTGGCCCGGAATCACTTGGAAAAAGCGGTAAGAGTGACTAGGAAAGGTCGTGGATGTAACGCTAGAAGCCGTACCAGAGCAGGCCTCTGTGGCTGGTTCTGTTGCGCTGTTCTCCATGCAAACTCTTCGTTAAAATGTATCTCTAGTAATTAATAAGTAGCTACGTTCATGTTTAGCCTACTTCCGTATTCTCGGAGCAGCCTAATTTAAAAAAGAGGTTATGTTTGAACCACCTTGTGAGTCATTCCAGCATTTCTATAGCCAGCGCAGTGTCACTCTCACAGTTAACATTTCCGTTGAGTTTGATCAATTGCACTTTTTTACATGTGTGTGTCTTGTGTTTTATTCTGCAGTGGTTCATCTCACAACAAGTATCCTTTTATAATAACAAATCCTCTTTCTTACACATGCACACTCGTAGGTCTACTTCATGTCATGCAACATAACTTCCCTAGTCAATTTAGAAAACTGGCATCAAGGTCAAATAAATTCTTGTCACCTCTTGGAAGTTTTGCCGTTGGTTACAAGTGTT